>NW_027069671.1:297384-305452 GCF_002906115.3 Quercus suber | reverse complement strand
TTCCTTATTTTATTCACAAGGGTTAAAAAATAATAATATTTTATAGCTCCCGTCTGTTCCCCCGTTAATTGGTGACGGAATGGGGCTCGAAGGACTAAAATAAAAAGCGTAAATTCGTTTTAGGGACTAAATGTGGAAAAAATAAAATTTAGGGACTAAAATGGAAAAACTTCAAAATTAGGGACTAAAAGTGCATTTACGCCTATTAAAAACATCTAGAACTACCCAATTATAAGTTGAGTGCACTTTGTCAAAGGATTAGCCAATTACATAAAATAATGACATATGTTCTTTAACAAGGAAAACCACATATGTCCTAACACCAATTGAAAGAGTGAGAATTATAGAGTGATACTTGCCAAAAAAAAAAAAAACACACACACACACACACACAAAAATCAGATAACCATAAAAAATAATTCATTAGTCTAAAATTTGAATAACAACAACAATAACAATAACCATAATCATAGGCATACAAATAATATTAACTACAACTACGACAATACATACTATTTTACAATGTATTAGTTTCTAATATTTACAAAGCACATGTTTATACAATAATAATAAATCTATTAATTCCTAGAGCTGTAAGTTAATAAACAAAGCAAAAAAACTTACATTAACAAAAAACTTACAAACCTTAGTTGTTCACACTGAAGCAAAGTAAAAGACTAACTGAATAATCAGAGGACTTACAATCTTTTGTGAGGAGATACAATTCTTCAGCGAAGAAGGAGAAATAAAAAGACAAGGGCACTTGCCTTGCCTTTTATTACAATACTAAAGAATAAAAAGACAAAAAAGAATCTCTGAGAGAGATTTAGGCGAGATATGAATAGGTGAATATATTCGATGCAGAGAATAAGAATCAGATGAGATGAGGAGTTGAGATGATTGGTTGATTGAATCTTTGTTTTTTTGTTTGTAGCATGCACAGAAGAATCTATGCACTTTCTTTGTGTGTGTGTGTGTGTGTGTTCTTTTTTTTTTTTTTTTTTTTTTTTACAGCGTGTACATCAATCTTTTTTTCTTTCTTTTTTTCTTCCGTATTGTAAAAATCTATGTACTTTCTTTGCTTTTTTGGTATACAATGTGCACATCAATCATTTTTTTCTTTCATATTGTAAGAATCTATGTACTTTCTTTACTTTTTTTGGTTTACAGTGTGCACATCAATAATTTTTTTCTTTCCTATTGTAAGAATCTATATAATTTTTTTTTTTTGTTTACAGCATGCACATCAATTTTTTTTTTCTTTTATAAGAATCTATGTACTTTTTGAGTTTTTTTTTTTTTTAAGCGTGCACATTAATAATTTTTTTTCTTCCATTTCGTATTGTAAGAATCTAGTACTTTTTTTAGAATAAGAATCAATGTACTCATTGTACTTGAATCTATCATTATTTGTTTCATAGGGTACTTTTACAATACAAAAGGAAAGAATATGACATACACACAAACCAAACTGTTTCGGTCAAAAAAATACTGAAGAATAAGAATATGCGTACTTTTTTTTTACATTTCTCTCTCCTCTATTTCAGCAATGTCATTAGCACAAACCAATTGCAACATTTTTTTTCCCTCCTATTTCGGCAGTGGCATTGCCACAAATCCATTCAACTTTTTTTTTTTTTTTTTTTTGGGAGAAATGATATGTGCACACAAATTTTACAACATTTTTACAACAAATTCTAAGTGGCAAATTGTTACTAGTTATTATTGTTGGATTAAAAAAGTAATCTCAGTGTTAAATTCAAATTTGAACTAATAATAACTAATCACCTATGATTTGTTGTGAAAATACTGTAGACATATCAATTTTTTTTTTTTAATTCCTCCCTAGATTTCGGCAGCTACTATTTTTTTTTTCCCCTCCCATTTTCGGCAATGGCATTGCCACAATTGCCACAAAATTTTTTCCCCCTATTTCGGCAATGCCATTGCCACAAACCAATTGCAACAATTTTTTTCCCTCCTATTTCGGTAATGCCATTGCCACAAATCCATTCCACATTTTTTTTTTGAGAAATGATAAGTGCACAGAATTTTACAACATTTTTACAACAAATTCTAAGTAACAGATTGTTACTGGTTGTTATTGTTGGATTAAAAAAGTAATCTCAGTGTTAAATTTAAATTTGAACTAATAATAACTAATTACCTGTGATTTGTTATGAAAATGTTATAAAAATATTACGAACGTACCACTTTTTTTTTTGAATTCTTCCACAGATTTCGGCAACCTCTATCTTTTCCCTCCTCCCATTTTCGACAATGACATTGACACAAAAATTTTTTCCCCCTATTTCGGCAATGCCATTGCCACAAACCAATTGCAACAAATTTTTTTTCCTCCTATTTCAGCAATGCCATTGCCACAAATCCATTCCACATTTTTTTTCTTCTGAGAAATGATAAGTGCACACAATTTTTACAACAAATTCTAAGTGGCAGATTGTTACTAGTTGTTATTATTGGATTAAAAAAATAATCTTAGTGTTAAATTCAAATTTGAACTAATAATAACTAATCACCTATGATTTGTTGTGAAAGTATTGTGAACGTATCAACTTTTTTTTTTTTAATTCCTCCCTAGATTTCGGCAACCACTATTTTTTTTTCCCTCCCATCTTCAGCAATGGCATTGCCACAATTGCCACAAATTTTTTTCCCCCTATTTCGGCAATGCCATTGCCACAAACCAATTGCAACAAATTTTTTTCCTCCTATTTCGGCAATGCCATTGCCACAAATCCATTCCACATTTTTTTTTCTTCTGAGAAATGATAAGTGCACACAATTTTATACAATAAATTCTAAATAGCAGATTGTTATTGGTTGTTATTGTTGGATTAAAAAAGTAATCTCAGTGTTAAATTCAAATTTGAACTAATAATAACTAATTACTTGTGATTGGTTGTGAAAATGTTGTAAAAATATTGTGGACATAGCACTTTTTTTTTTTTTAAATTCCTCCCCAGATTTCGGCAACCACTATTTTTTTTCCCCCTCTCATTTTCGGCAATGGCATTCCCATAATTGCCACAATTTTTTTTCCCTCTATTTCGGCAATGCCATTGCCACAATTGGTTTCCCTTTGGGCACCCACCACACTTCGAGCACTTCACACGCACTCGGTCAGCATATTCGGGCAGCAAGAATTTCGGTAATACCATTGCCGAAATTCAAAATTTTCTCTCTCCCACTTTTTCTCTTTCTCTCTCATACTTTTGTTAGAATTTCGGCAACACCGTTGCCGAAATTCACTCACTTTCCTCAATTTCCTAAATGACTTGGAATAATGCCCATAACGCAAATAAACCCGAGATTTAACAATATTCAGTCAAAAGACTCGATGATTCACACTAGACCCGCAAATATAGCAACTTGAGAGTTCTAGGGAGGGTGGGGAAACAGGTTCTAGTAGTATAGCAACTTGAGAGAACTCTGGATGATAGCACTTAATCCTCAAATCAAAATACCAATAAATTTTTATATAGGCAAAAATTGAACCCAGAACTCTTATTAGCTATTCCAGTTGTCCCAAAATCTATCAAGTGATCCATCAAAAAATTTAACCAACACGCTATTATGCACTACCCGCCAGATGCCCTTAGCAAAGACGGGCCACATTTCTTCTAAAAAAAGGAAGATGGGCCACGTATCTCTCATAGTCATAGGCAGCTCAAGTGCGAGACCAAATAGGACCATTTTTAATGATAGAAACTAATTTCTTGGGTGTGAGATATTTGTTCTATAATGTTTGGGCCCATAGTGAATCTTAGTCCCACAAGTCACGACCAAGTCTCTAAATAAATTTGCAGCTAGCACAGCTAAATTTCTAGATTTTGTTTTCAAAGATCCCCAAGCCATCTTCCTTCTTAAGATTAGTTATTACTTTTCAACTCGAGAAGCAAGATCATTTTCCCTTTACTAGGAGTTAGGAAGTTTCCATTACGTGAACCAAACGCCCTCAAGAGACTTTCAAGTGATACAATTGAAAGTGATACTGATAGCCTTGATTAGAGGCAAAAATGGCTAAACAGCAAAAAAGTGATATTTTGCTAGATAGCTTGAAAAAATGGTTGTTTGGTTACATAGCTTAAAAATTAAGGCTATTTAGCCATTTCCCTCCCTGATCAGCGTCAATCTATCAACAGCAGATAATAGATCTCCTTGTCTAATAACTCCTCTTTATGGCTCAAGAGAGTTAGTAAATGAAAATTGTCGATGGTGTTACACAGTTAAAAATAAGATTCACCAGTTCTTCAGGAAAGTTAAGAAACGAAGCATGACTTCTCTTAGAAAACTCCATCAATTTTAATAAACATAGAGCCAACCTTGCCTTTTCTTTGTGGTCCTTACTCTTGATTCCGTTGTTATAGATTGTGATCATTAACAAGTGTTCCTTTGTTAATGATGTTTAATTAACTAACATTACTCGTATATCATATTCGATTCTATATATTTTTTTATTTAGGTTTCATACCGAACTCGAAATATTCAATCTGATTAAACATGTTACAGTTAGGTACGAAAGAAGCTTCTAATAATCAAACAAAAGTCACAAAACATTAAAGAAAGCACTCAAGTTCTCGTTCTCATATTTAGAAGTATAAAAAAGAGGTACTAATTTAATATTTCTTAATCTTTTTTTATTGTTCTGAAAAACTACAAAATCATTGATCCTTGTATTTTACATTTTTAAATAAGCAGGTAATATTCAATACTTGCGTCGGTCCAGTTAGAATGCCAATTCATGTATCTAATTGTCTAATATGAAAACATTAGTACTAATAATGTATTAACAATTAAAGGAGGCGCCGGCTCTCCAATTCATTAATTTGTTTTAGAACTTTTTTTGTTTGGACTTTGGGAGAAATTATTAAGTCTACCAGGAGGATTGCTGATGTGGTCTTCTCAACCAATAAGATAATGTCATTTTTACAAATGTATGATTGAATTTCCTAATCAGCACAAGAATAAAAAAAATAAAAATTACTAGGTGATCATGTCACATTTGCATAAATAAGTGCATTTTATTAGTTGGGAGGTTAAGGAAGACCATGTTAACGGTTCTCCTAGTAGTCTTAATAATTTCTCTGACTTTAGATGGAGAATATTTTCTATAAAAATCATATTTTCTACAGGTTTAGTATTATATAAATTTTGACGGTAAGAAAAGCACATTTTCATCGTCAACATTATATCCAAATGATTAAAAAAAAAAATAGCATACAATTTTTTAACGCCTAAAATAATTTGACTAAAAAACTCCTCCGTGATCACAACTACCACTGCCAATTGTTATGATTTTGTTGAATTCTACGTAAAAATTTTAATGCAACCAAACAACACTAGAAAATTATATTTAGGGTCTCAACCAAATAGTAGAAAGCAAATTATTTCCGGTGTATTCTCTAGAGCATCCACACCCCAATCCTATATCTCATCCTATTTTACCCTCTCAAAAATCTACTTTTTCAATTATACCTTACCATTTACAATATACTCAACATCCCGAAATTCTATTTTCCTCTTCTACTTATTAAAATAATATATCTACCTAATAAAATATATTTTTTCTTTTTTTGTTTTTTCTCAATTTTCTCCCCACATGCGTGCCTTCTAGTTCCAGAATCCTCGTTTACTTTCTTTTCACCTTCTGAACTCCCTCCGATCAAACACCTTCCTAGACACACCCAGCTTGCCGGACTTGGCATATGCATCCATCAAAGTATTCCCAACACCCAAATCCCCCACGAGTCCCCTCTTTACCACAAACCCATGAACTCCCTCAGTAATTCCCTTCCCAGATACACGAGAACACGCCGAGAGAACTGAAACCATAGCAACCGAATCAATAAAACCTTTCCCATCACCCTCATTCTCACTCTCCTCAACCAGCAACTCATAATCAACAATGGCTGAACTCCCTCCGATCTCCGAAACCCACCGATCCACCACCACAATGCAGCAACCCATAATCAACTGTCAACACCAGAAACCGGAACCAAACCCATCGGAACCAAAAACCCATCGGCCCAACAAAACCCATCGGAACCAAAAACCCAAAATAAAACCCACCAAACCCAGAAACCGGCCACTACCCTCGGCCCAACAAAACCCATCAGAACCAAAAACCCAAAATAAAACCCACCAAACCTAGAAACCGGCCACCATATAATCCACCAAACCCAGCAAACCAATCAACCAAATGCCGGCCACCAAACCCAGAAACCGGCCACCATGTCAACACCACTAAACCCACCAAACACCGGTCTCCACGCCGATCTCGACTGCGTTGACCTCCAACCACCACGTCCATCTCAGCCGCGTCACCAGCCTCGCCACTATGCCGATCCGGCGTGAGCTCCGATCTGGCAAACTCAACTGAGAGAAGCGAGAGAGAGGGGATGAGAAAGAGAGAAGGAGGAGAGAGAAAAGATACAGAAAAAATGAGAGAGGAGAGAGAAATAACAATATAAAACTTGTTCTGGGCATTAAAATTTTTTTTTTTTTTTATAACATCTCGCTACAGTACCATCTTACATTTGAGATGGTACTGTAGCAAAATCTCAAAAAAAATTTGGCTTTTGGCATATAGCCTTCCAATTGTGGATCAATTTTTGGGGTTGTATGCCAAATGTACTTAACATTTGGCATATAACTACTCCATTGTGGATGCTCTATTAAAAATGAAATCCCTCTTTCCTTTACACACGCTAACCTTAAGCTTTTCACTATGACCTATATCTTATTTAAACCAAATTTTGTTTCATATTGTTGTAAATATCGAAGTGGGTAATAAAGATTCATCATTTAGTTAAATGGTCCAATTTAAAGGATATCCTAGGAGGAGTTGATCGAAGCCTGAAACATTATATTATTCTTCTCCTTTAATGTTACATCTCTCTCTCTCTCTCTCTCTCTCTCTAAATAAAAATGTAAGGGAACTAGTAAAAATTGAGAACCGAACTTGTTTTCGGTTCTGACCGTTCCAGTTTTTAAAACAATGTTGCCAAGTGACCATTGTTCCTTGATTCATTGACTTCCTACTAGAGGAAAACAAAAATGTTAACAGTCACGTGCCATTCCTTTGAGAAGGAGAAAAAAAGAACATGTTATTGACAAATTTATCTTTTAAGTTGGTTAAAGTGCAACTTTTTTAACCTCAAATTTTTACGTATAAACGTTTTTTTTTATCTTACTTGTTTTTTAAGTAAAATAAGTTAGTAAAAATAAACTATAAAGCAATATTTTTTTATTTTTTATTTTTTTATTATAGAAGATATAACAAAATAGTTAATATTCATTCAAAATGAAACTAAACAAGAACAAAAAAATGATATCAATAATTGTTTAAATTATGACCATCCCTTTTTGCAATATCCATGTAAGAGATCATAATTCCCAAATAATGTTAGGGACACAAATCTTTTATAATTTCTTTTCATAATTGTTTATATAGAAAATTATAGCGAAACAATATTATTTTTACGTAAATTCATTACTAATATTATATATTTTTTGCACTAATTATATCGGACCATCTCAAAAGTTGTGTAAAGAATTAAGAAAAAAATTAGTGTAGGGACTCAACTTGGATTGACCCGGAGTGATGGGTTTTCAGCCCAATAAGCCCAAACAATAAATTTATAGAGAGTGGGGTGAAAGGTTTAGGTGCTGACCGTCGATCACCAAGTAGGAATTTTCTTACAACGAAGAAAAGTGCTAAGAGTTTTTCTCTCAAGGGGGGAGATGCTCCTCGGCCTGTGGCCGAGGAGGCCTTATCGTTCTCTTTCCCCCCCCCCTCCTTTCTTCACTTTACTAACTTTTCTTTTATAGTTTTCATCTTCCTATCCCCTCTCTCCATCTGTTGATCATCTATTTGCCTTCTTATCTGGCCATCCGTCCCATCAGAGGCCTTATCGGTACTCAAGTGGTTCACTCTGATCAACGTTATCCTGCCAAGCGGTTACCTCCCCATTAATGCGGCCAGGGGGAGTTAGTTGAATGCATTAAATGTGAGAATGACAGCTTACTTTGGGGTTAGTCTCTC
>NW_027069671.1:255796-293069 GCF_002906115.3 Quercus suber | reverse complement strand
CCTTTCTTCACTTTACTAACTTTTCTTTTATAGTTTTCATCTTCCTATCCCCTCTCTCCATCTGTTGATCATCTATTTGCCTTCTTATCTGGCCATCCGTCCCATCAGAGGCCTTATCGGTACTCAAGTGGTTCACTCTGATCAACGTTATCCTGCCAAGGGTTACCTCCCCATTAATGCGGCCAGGGGGAGCTCCCCATTAATGCGGCCAGGGGGAGTTAGTTGAATGCATTAAATGTGAGAATGACAGCTTACTTTGGGGTTAGTCTCTCTCTCTCTAAAATCCCCCTCGTCAGGCCGAGGATGAGGTGGTCCTCGGTGTGGATTGGGAAAAGAGGCTTCCCCCAAGTTAGCCTAGCAACACCAACAAAAAATGGCATATGCTCCTCGGCCTGGGCCTTGGGCCTGTTTCGTGATGGGCCGAGGCTGTGAGGCTCACAGGCCCCACAATTAGTATGTCTTAAACTGATGTAATCCCCCTAAAATGCAAATCATAAATTATTCAAAATTTAATCCCACACCATTAATTTAAAGAAAGCGATAATATTTTATAAAATGATAAAACTTAAATACAGTTCTTAGGTGTTATTCTTCAAATTTACCTCTTGAAATTTAATTATGTAGTTGTATTTAACTAAAAATACACTTTCATCTATAAGGATAAAATTACATTATTAAATTTAAAATAACAACACTTAAAATACCGTGCTTAAATTTTGTCATCTATATATTGTCAAAAAAAAAAAAATTTGTCATCTATAAAATAATTCCAACGACCATGATTTGGCTTAATCATTTCATAAAAGTCTACTTCTGGTCATTTCCAATGCCTTTATTTTTGAGTGGAGTGTATGCGTTTTATTTTGAACCAAAAAGATTATAAGACCGCGACCGCTATTAGACCTCAATAATAGTATAATTTGACATTTGAGAAAGTGGTACGCCGTCACCATCATCATCATCCGCAACCCCCAATATTGAAATCTCGCATGCAATGCTAATGCTATAATTCTACTTGACATTATCGCCAGGTGTTGGACTCAGCTTATTGCTCAAAATGCTGGGATACTAAGGGAAAGAAGCTAACCTCACAGCAGTACACTTGAGTTCACATCACTCTTTTATTCACGTGAATCACATCCCGCATGCTATGTAATATATTCTTAGGTATGTTTGTAAGCCTTTCAAAGCAAAAAGAAAAAAAAAAAAAAAGGTATGTTTGTAAGAATAGTTACCTTTTTAAAAATAATAATAAAAAAAATAAAGAACTACTCTATACATGGCTTGACAGATCCACCAATTAGTTTTCACTTTCCGGTGCTAAAATGATAAGAATTCGTAGGAATCAAAGATCCTTTAATCATGGGAAAATAGTATGTTTGGAAAAGCTTATTTTTAGTAGTTCAATATATTTAGGAAATAAATTATGTAAAGATACAGATTTAAAAAAATATATTTATAGTAAAATGTAAAAATATAGTTAAACCTAAAATCAAATTGGAAAATGGGAATCACTATAAAAATGGCCCAAATGGGCATCTTGGCATTCATGTACAGACAAATGATAAAACATTTAGGCCTACTAGGAATGGTTGAGTGAATGCGTGGATAAACAATAAGCATCCCTACTAGGGTTGTCCCTAGATCAAGTTTGAGCTCCACCTAGACTTGACTTAATTCTGGCTGATGGTAGAATGAAAGACCCACTGCCAATCAATAACTTCAACGAGTTGTATCAAGTTAGTTATTTCACAGGTCGAATCGGTTTCGGTTGAATCCAAAAGAGGCAGTGATAATTGCAACTCCAACAGAAAATGGTGAAGATTCGATGAGATCTTACTGGATTCGATAGAAATCTTGTCGAATCTAGTAAGATCTCTCAATGGATCGGCCAAAAACTTGTTGGATTTGACTTAGATTTTGCCAAAGTTTGCTTCAGTTTTTGGTTAGGTCAATTTGTTCGAGTTTTGGAGGAAAGAAATAGAGACTAGACCCCCCGAAATTGGATTCTGAATGCGCCAACCCGCTATCGATCACCACAACCACCATATCAAATTGGTTTCGGTCGAGTCGCTCTAGTAGATCAGTTTGTCGGATCATTTGGACAGCCCAAATTCCTATAGAGAAGCTCAATAGAAAACTCAAAAAAGAAAAAAAGAAGCAAGAATCATGCATGGAGAAATGAAAGAAAATTGATTTGGAGGATTATTTGGAGCTGAGAGAGGAGGTGCACAATGTTAATATCAAACTATTATGTTGAGTTATAAATTGATCCTAGTTAAATAAATCAATTACTCAAGTTGATTAATTAATTCAATTACAAGAAAGACCTAATTAAAGGAGAAATTATAAGATCTACATGGTGGACAAGTGATGTGGTCCACCATTCCACTAAAAAACTTCCACTTGTTTAAAATTGTTAGTTATATATATATTTTTTAAATAGAAATTAATTACTAACTCAAAAATTTTAAACAAGTGGAAGTTTTTTAGTGGAATGATGGACAAGTGACGTGATTCACCAGAGGACTTTATAATTTCTCCTAATTAAAGGCACAACCATATCGCCAATATAGAGTAAAGGAGCCCCAAATGATGAATAATGGCAATTTTTCAATTGGCCTTTGCTTGGGAAAAACCATAACTTTATTTAAGCACAATTGGGGAAATATTTTGACTAATTTTGATTGGGTGTTCTTCCCTAGCCATTTCAACTAATTTGGAAGTTGTTCTTATAGGTGTCCAGTAGTGGCGGAGCCAAGATTTCAGTTTTTTTGGGGGTGGGGGGGGGGAGGGGAGGGAGATTAAAAAACAATACAAAAGAGCCTAAAATTATAAATCGATATTAATAATAAAATTATAAACAACAATAATTGTCATACAAAATCTATTAAAATTTAAATAATTGTAATATAAATAAACAATTGTAAAACATTCCTGACGATCAATCATCAAAGTAAGAGATTAATCCATATACATCAAATTTAGACATTTAATTTGATTCCTCAAAATAAATTGATAAAATAAATTTCAACTTTTCTTTCTCTATTCTTCTACTTATTTATTTATGATAAAAATAAAATTTTGAAATTATGAAAGTGCAAGAAATGAAGGAGAAATAAATAATGGATGCTTTACAACTTTAGTGCCATACAAGATTATTATTATTATTATTATGGGTAAAATTTGAGTTCCACGTGGTTAAACTGAAATGAAAGGAAAGAAATTTGGATAAGTAAAAAGAAAAATAATTGAAATTGGTCAAAAGTCTAAATAGGTTTGGTGGCAATGACATTTATTTTGTGTCAGGCTCAATGTTTAAAGTAGGAGGAGTTGTTTGAGTAATACTACAAAATCTTACAATATTTTTACAATAACTTAAAATATTAGTATATCAGTGGTCAAAATAAAAATAAAATATATCTATTCTGAGATGCATTTCAACCAAAAATAAGAGTATTGTGAAAATATTGTGAAAATTTGTTGCAATTTAAAACTTTATCAAATAAAAATTTGTATTTTATTTATTTATTTATTTCATGTTAGGGGTATGGTTTGTTTTATAGAAAAATATGCCCCCCCCCCTCCTCTAGCTTTGCCCCTGTCCAGTAGCCAGTAGTGCTAGCCAAGCTTTAGGGGCTAAAATGAGTTGCTTAAAATAATTAGCCACAAATAACAAGAGCTAGAAGCCATTACTTGGGTGAAAATTTTGAGTACTAGAAACTTTCCACGAGTTTTACGTGTTGCAAGTGTTCTCAACCTACTTTGCAACACACATAGTCTGGGCTCATACAAAGGTCTAAAAAAGTGTCAATTTATATCCTCTAAACTATATTCTCTCAATTTCTTATGTCATATGGACTTAAAGTTTTTATTTATTGCAATATTTTAGTTTTATATTTTCATTTGGACAAAACTTATATATAATACTTTAACTACTGTTTCTTAGATTCTCGTCTTAAGATTTTGATATATAGCTACTTAACTTAAAAAATACATTTCCGTTCATAAGAAGAAAGTCGCATGATAAAATCTTAAAAAGTGAGCATAAAAAACAATACTTAAATACATTACTTAAGTCTTGCTCTTTTCACACCTTACTAAACATAAGTAGAAAACAAATTAATTTGGAATTTGGTTTAAACACAAAAAATTTGATAACTTTTTTTCCACTGGATGAGTTAATAAGTTTCCTCTAGTTATTCCCATATAAAAAAAAAAAAAAAAAAAAATTCCTCTAGTGATCATATGTGCCAAGTACCGACATCAAACCAATATCTTAATTACTTTCTACGGCATTCATGTATCAAAATCTTTTGTCGAATTATTCGTGAATCTCTAGATTTTCTCTATAAACCATCCATGATCCATGTGCTGCTTTGAAAACCAGGTAGCCAATTAGCCAGAGGTTATGTCATATGTGACACCAACTGACAAATACCTGTGACAGTAGCTTTATTTCCCTGAAAGCTCTCCAACGTGTCAATGCTATACCATACACGTCAATTCATAAACGCTGGAGCTCCATTATCACGCCACGTATGTACTGCCTCGCAGTTCTAGGAGAGAGAAAAGAAAACGAGAGTCAGAGAGAGAAAGGGAACAAAAACACATTCGGCGAAAACAACACTGCTAGAAATGTAAACAACGTGGCCCCCACACACTCTTCTGTGCTTTCAATAGTGATTTTTTATTTTTTTTCACTTGCGTGGAATTTCCTGATTGGTCCACTTGTAGAGTTTCAGTTGATACAACGGGGGCCACCATTTTGTCAGAAAAATGACACGTGTACTCAGTTCTGTTACTTCTGGGTGAATATCCTGCGATACGAGAAATTGACTGGAGAAGAAGAAATTTGGAAAAAATGCAAGAGACGTTTACGGAAAATAGATCGTCTCCGAGGACACGTGTCAACAGTGCAGGAAGCGATGGTCGGTGTAGGGCAGCACGGGCAGGTGAGACAGCTGCCCGTAGAGTTGGCTTGCCCGAATGCCTTACACATAGAGAAAAACAACGCAACACGTTGCGTACTTTGTTTCTCTCTCTCTTCAACAATACAATACGTTTTCTTAAATTAAAAAAAAAAAAAAACACATAACTTTCTCTGCTTCAGTGTTTTGTATTTATTTTCGATTTTTTGTAACGTAAAAAAAGGCAGAGATGGTTATCGGAGGAGAGTGGAGCTTGACGGAAATTGTGGTTTGCGGATTTTTTAAATGACGGAGGTTGTTTGTCAGAGAATGCTTAACCACGAGGACGAAGATTCGCCGGAGAAATGCCGGGAGCGCCGGCGCCGGAGAATCGAGATGAGAAGGCTGGCGGCGATATCGGCGGCGAGTTCGCCGCCTCTGACGCCGAGCCAGAACCGGAAGGAGAATCCTAACTGGGCGGATTGCTCCTCTGCAGAGTCGAAGCGGATTCGGACGGCGGAGAATAGTGATTTACAGGCTACAGCGGCGTCGTCGTCTTCGCCGTCGTCTTCAGGAGATTACAGAGAGGCCTCGTCGGAGCCGGAGAGGAAACCGGTTTTCGGGACTATGTCGGTGGCCGGAAGGTCACGTGAGATGGAGGACGCCATAGATGTTAGGACCAGACTGTGCCGGCCGGAGATAAGTGGCCGGCGATCAGTGCACTTTTTCGCTGTGTTTGATGGCCATGGAGGACCTCACGTATATATAGCTCTCTCATCTTCTTCTTCTTATTCGTAATATATATTTTTACAAAAAAATAAAAAGATTTCTTTGTTTTTTTTTTTTAATTAAAATTTTTGTTGTTATTTGCAGGTGGCGGCATTGTGTAGAGAAAGGATGCACGTGTTTGTGGAAGAGGAGCTGAAGCGCGTGGGACTGAGAGGAGAGAGCGAGAGTGGGAGTGGTAACAGTAGCTCGAAAGAGGAGCACGATGAAGAAGAGGAGGAGGGGGGATTGGAAGAGAGGTGGAGGAGAGCGATGAGGAAGAGTTTCGAGAGAATGGATGCTGTAGCATTAAGCACGTGCGCGTGTGGGTGCGTGGGATACAAGTGTGGGTGCCACCTTGTGGAGGTGGCGCTAGGTGGGTCCACCGCCGTGGTGGCACTTCTAACGCCCGACCACATTATCGTCGCTAATTGTGGTGACTCACGCGCCGTCCTTTGCCGTGGAGGAGTCGCTATTCCTCTTTCCCAAGATCACAAGGTTCGCTTCTATCTCTTCTTCTTCTCTTTCTTTCTTTCTTTCTTTCCTGGCCACTCTTGTAATTTTGAATTTGATGACGTGAAAGTGTGAAACAAATTTTTTTGGTACTCGCTTTACATGGTTGACACGTGGTATTTTTGCCAAGTATTTTTTATTTATTTTTTTTAAGAGAATCTGAATATGGGACATTGTTTTGCATGTAGTTGGTGTTTGTGAAGGACTAGGATAGATGAAGGGCTGTTTTGTAAGTTTGTTTAGTATTGTTGTTTGTATTTTTTGAAAATACGGGTGGGATTCTAGTGTTTTTGACTCATGAGCTGATGAGAATTTTGTTTAGGAAAAGCTCGTGCTAGGAATAAGGAATCGTTGCTTAATTTACTTATTGAGGTACTCTGGTAATGATGTAGATTAAACACAAAATAAAAAAGTAAATTAAATATTTATTTATTTATTATGATGATGCTATTACACTAATCATACGTCAATTTGTAAGCCATTTATGATAAAATTAAAAGTAGCTATAAGTCCATATATAACCAATTTTCTTCAATAATTTACTTCACAATGAAGCTAATACGACAGGTTGATACCCATTTATGTTATAGTGTTTCTTGTGTTAGGAGGTATCCTTGTTGAGTGATTGTTGAATAATGTAATTGTTTAAACGAATCCCTGTATTAAAGTCTTTTTTTTTTTTTTATGAGGAAGAGTTTCGAGAGAATGGATGCTGTAGCATTAAGCACGTGCGCGTGTGGGTGCGTGGGATACAAGTGTGGGTGCCACCTTGTGGAGGTGGCGCTAGGTGGGTCCACCGCCGTGGTGGCACTTCTAACGCCCGACCACATTATCGTCGCTAATTGTGGTGACTCACGCGCCGTCCTTTGCCGTGGAGGAGTCGCTATTCCTCTTTCCCAAGATCACAAGGTTCGCTTCTATCTCTTCTTCTTCTCTTTCTTTCTTTCCTGGCCACTCTTGTAATTTTGAATTTGATGACGTGAAAGTGTGAAACAAATTTTTTTGGTACTCGCTTTACATGGTTGACACGTGGTATTTTTGCCAAGTTTTTTTTTTTTTTTTTTAAGAGAATCTGAATATGGGACATGGTTTTGCATGTAGTTGGTGTTTGGGAAGGACTAGGATAGATGAAGGGCTGTTTTGTAAGTTTGTTTAGTATTGTTGTTTGTATTTTTTGAAAATACAGGTGGGATTCGAGTCTAAATCTTCTGTCTCACTTTCCTTACTCCACTCTATACTCCACCAATAAATACTTGCCACGTGATACTATTAATTAATAACTGTAGGATTAATAAGTTAATAATGATAATATTTAATTAATTAGGTAAACACGTGGTAAGTATTTATTGGTGGAGTATAGAGTGGAACAGGAAAAGTGGGACAGAGGATTTGGACTCGTGGGATTCTAGTGTTTTTGACTCATGAGCTGATGAGAATTTTGTTTAGGAAAAGCTCGTGCTAGGAATAAGGAATAGTTGCTTAATTTACTTATTGAGGTACTCTGGTAATGATGTAGATTAAACACAAAATAAAAAAGTAAATTAAATATTTATTTATTTATTATGATGATGCTATTACACTAATCATACGTCAATTTGTAAGCCATTTATAATAAAATTAAAAGTAGCTATAAGTCCATATATAACCAATTTTCTTCAATAATTTACTTCACAATGAAGCTAATACGACAGGTTGATACCCATTTATGTTGTAGTGTTTCTTGTGCTAGGAGGTATCCTTGTTGAGTGATTGTTGAATAATGTAATTGTTTAAACGAATCCCTGTATTAAAGTTTTTTTTTTTTTTTAATGAGTTATGCATACGTAGAGTTTTTATTTAATTGTTGGGTAAAATATCATTTTCGTCCCTAAACTATCACAAAAGTTCGTTTTTCGTCCCTAAACTTACAAAAGTTCGTTTTTCGTCCCTAAACTTTTAAAAGTTCTATTTTCGTCCCTAAACTATCACAAAAGTTCGTTTTTCGTCCTTAAACTTTCAAAAGTTCTATTTTCGTCCCTAAACTTTAAAAAGTTCTGACGGAGTGTTGACGTAGCTTGACAGAGTGCTGATGTGGGAGGGACGAAAATCAATACGTTTGGCAAAGTTTAGGGACGAAAATAGAACTTTTGAAAGTTTAAGGACGAAAAACGAACTTTTGTGATAGTTTAGGGACGAAAATAGAACTTTTGAAAGTTTGAAGAACGAAAAACGAACTTTTGTGATAGTTTAGGGACGAAAATGATATTTTACCCTATTTTTAAACGAATCATTGTATTAAAGTTTTTTTTTTTTTAATGAGTTATGCATATGTAGAGTTTTTATTTGAATCTTTATGTGGATGACTGTAAGCATTATTTGCAGCCTGATAGATCAGATGAACTGGCCAGAATTGAAGCTGCTGGGGGTCGAGTCATCTTTGGGAATGGAGCTCGAGTTGCAGGCATTCTTGCAATGTCCCGTGCAATAGGTAATATTTTACACATCTGACCAAACTATTTCGTTGTCAAATTACATTTACTAGCACATGGTATGACTCCTAAATGTTCTTATTGCATGATTACCATTTGTGGACATTTTGAGAGTTATCTTTCAGAATAGATTGTTTGTTTTAATCACTTCAGAATGAGTAAGAAATTATTTCATATAATGAAAAATTGACAAATTAAACTTTAATTTTTTTTTTTTTAAAAATCCCAATTTTGGATGGAGTCTATTGAAACGGGGAGGTATTTAATTCCATGCTGAACACGTCTGTTTTGGATGGCACAGAGTGTAATATGACTTCCCCCCACCCCCCCCCCCCCCTCCCTTCTTTTTCTCTTTTTCAATGATACTGTGTGCTGCAGCCGGAGTACGAGTTCAGCCTCAGCTTGAAAATAGAACTTTGGGTGATAGCTGATCTTTTTGTGCGAATCCTCACGTACCAATCTTGATTATGTATGCCGGCACCATGCAATTCTTTTCACAATGGTTTTTAACTTAACATATGACATATCCTTTTATTGCTTTCAACTATGGAAAAGTTGTCTTGTTAAAGAGCAATCCTTAAGGGTCATATTGGACATTTCTGATCATTTTAGTTGGCTAATCATAAACATTATATATATTATCCTCATATACAATATTTGATCAGTGTATGTTTGACATGGATAATGCTTGTTGCTTTATATTGGCGATAAATCATATTTGAATATATCACCTAAACTTCTAATAGTGGTAAGGAACAAGCATTATCGGGTGAAGCAACAAAAAGGTTGGGAATAAATCTGTTAGCTAGAGTTGACCGCATGCTTGTTCTCTCACTACTGATAACTGTCAGATGACTCCCCTAGTAGCAGTTGGTTTATCTTCATGAATGAAAAAATAAAACTCAAAAATTAATGTTTTAGGTAATTAGGAGTAAGTTAGTAACAAGTATTTCCATAATTTTTTATTAAGCTAGAGTTTGGAATGTTGTTCCATTTGGGTGTCTTTAAATAAGAGTAGACCTCCTTGCTTCATTGCATATGTGAGTGATCATGAGTTGACAGCTGAGTATATAGGTAGTATACTCTATAACTGTCCCTCTGATACCTTTGCGGAACTGGTTGGGAATGGGTGCCACTTCCCCTGCCAGGTTCTATTGATCATGTCCCCTTCGCAACAGTTCTACCTTGTCGTGGGGCATCGTTGGCTTACAGGGATTCCCACTGGATAAAAGAGTCTCACTCTTTCCATCCCAGATAATATTTCAGTGCGTCCACAGAACAGTACTTAAATAAGGGCTTAAAGGTTATCTAAAATGTAATGTAACGGTGGCATCTTGATTGTTAAGCGGGGAATGATTACATATATATTATGTAGATATCATATAGATCATATTGCTTTTCATCACATTTATTTGATTAATTTTTGCTGTTTCTGCATGTTGCCCTTTTTGTGGTTTTATAAGGAAATATTTAAGTTCAATTGAAAGCGGTTTTTCATTTCTTATTTTTTTAAGTGGTTCTAGCAAATGAAAATGCTTCTGAAACTATGGTTGTTAGTACACCATTTAAGTTAACAACATGTGACTTTATCATTTTCACAATGTATTCTCTTTTGACTTAATGATTGAATGCGTCTCTTGAAGGTTGTAGTTAGGGACTGCATTCCTTCTTTTTTTTTCTCTGGTAAACCCTTTAAATTGTGAGGAACTCTGGTGAATTGAGAAGCCAGATGGGTTATGTCATTTTGTGTCAGTTTACATTAGGATTCAGCTATTTGTGCATCAAGCAGGTCAATCCTTGAAGCGGCCAAGTACAGTGCTGTTTTCTGAGGAGAACTTCCAGTACGATGAAGTGGTTAGTCTGATCTTGGCTTGCCTCTTGATCTTTCCCTCCTGTTGTCTTCCAAAAACCAGTATAACAAACTTTGCCATGGTCATCAATGGCAAACATTCTTAATTCATGTCTTTATTTTTGAAGATGTTTCGTCTCTCATGTTGAAAAAGGTTGAACAATAATGAACATCTTCTGGTATGTCCTTAAGTGTAAAAAGGGTTCCTTGACATTGTTAGGAAATTTACTATTATGCAATTATAATATGGACTAGAAGCTTAGCAGGTCTGTCATTACATTGGAATCTGAGTGGGAGATTCTTTTTCAATATAAAATTTACTTGAGCACCTATAAAGACAAGAATTTATAATATATCAATGTAATTATGATATTTGCGGATTGGTGGGTCATGTCTAGGAGGGTGGTGGACTTACTGTTTTGCTGAAAGGGGGAGTTTGAAGGACATCAATCCATAGATGTATGGGAGGCCATTCCTCTTTTTATTATGTGGATAATTTGGAAGGAACAAAACATGTGAACATTTGAGGGGACTGAACGCTCTTTGCCAGAGCTGAAGCTAAGTTTTCGTGAGTAGCATTACAGATTTATGTAACTTTTGCTAGCATTACAGATTTTCTGGTACACAACCTGTGTACAAGGGATCCTGTTTTGTTTTTTTTGATAATAAAATTTCTTATTTTACCAATAAAAAAAAATTATGGTATTTGTGGATTTAAAAAATAAAAATAAAATTATGAAGGCTATGTGGGAACCATATGAAAAATGATTTCATCGCATTTGTTTTGCAGAACATTTAAAATGAGTTTCTTTCATATTTCTCAGGATTTGTTTCTATTCTTTTTGATGCTTAACTGAAAGTGACCTTGTATGGATTTTTTTTTTTCTTTTGGGCAAAATAGGAGAAACCTTTTCTTTTAAATATTGGTGGAAAATGGGTCTGGATGTCCTTAGCATATGCTTTTAAACTTGTGACTTTCAAGGTCCCCTTGAGGACTTCATATTATCATTTGACCATTATTGCGGAAGTGCTGGTGGTAATAATACCAATCCAGCAACTTTTTTTGGTTAACTCGTAATTGGTCCTTGTAGTGAGTGATTTATTTATTTATTTTTCCATTTTCTT
The DNA here is from genome assembly GCF_002906115.3 of Quercus suber. Lineage (NCBI taxonomy): Eukaryota > Viridiplantae > Streptophyta > Magnoliopsida > Fagales > Fagaceae > Quercus > Quercus suber. Next base: position 281,439 of record NW_027069671.1, on the reverse strand, counting down.
TTTTTGTGAAGATGCAAATGAAAAATTAGGTGGCTTAAAAAGGTTTTTTTAGTTAAGGTGTTTTAAATTCTCACCTTTTCTTTCAACAGGGGATAAGTTTCTCAAACCATTTGTAACATCAGAGCCTGAGATAACATTTACAAAAAGAGAACCAGAAGATGAGTGCTTAATCCTCGCAAGTGATGGCTTGTGGGATGTTATTTCAAGTGAATTAGCTTGTGACGTGGCACGGGAATGTCTTCGAGAAGTAACTCCTGCTCCTGATGCTGCAATAGACCTCAATTCTGGGCCTCGGATAGAAGATGAAGGGGCCGGTGCATTGTATCCATCTCGAAGTGTACTTGCAGCTGCGCTGCTGACTCGCCTTGCTTTGGGACGAAAGAGCTCTGATAACATCAGTGTCATAGTTGTTGATCTGAAGAAGAGCTGAGGGGAAAATAGAATAGAAAAGGTAAACTTAATGTTGATATGAAGTTTTGTACAGGTTTCTTGATGGGAAAAAGGTGGGGTAAAAAAACCTGCACAGATATGTTGCATTGAAGAATATTTGCCATGAGATAGATGAAAAGAATTTCATTGCCTCTGCTGGCATCATTTGCTATGTATATCGAATTCTTTTTCTGTTCTGATCAATCACGGTTCTCCCCAAAATTGACTGTAGAATGCGGTAGAGAAATATATATTGCATTCTTTTGCTGTTCTGATCGATCATAGTTCTCCACAAAATTGACTGTGGAATGAGGTTAGTGAGAATTGGCAGTAGCGTATTAGCAATAGTAAGAGCACACTGGAATGATGAATTCCAATGATAGCATAGAAAATAGGAATTAGGATTACTAGATAATTATGGAGAGAGTAGAAATTAGTATTACCAAGAACATGAGAAAATAGTTATTTCTATTCATTCATTTGGTAATAACATTGGAATCCTTACTGGCTCGTCCAACCTCCTTTACATGACTTCCTCGTAGAACTAAATCTGATCGTTGATCTTGCCATCAATGAAGGTCATAATACCGTTGAGTCTTCAAGATTCATTATTTCATTGTAGTAACTCACGAACCCTAGGTTCTTGATGCAACAAGTTTACAGGTATATATGCTTACAAGTTACAACGGTTTCACATTCCAGAGCTCTGGGCCTCTGGCCATGTTGGCACACTACCAGTAGACTTAAATGTTGTTAGATGATGTCTCTTGAATAAAAGGTTCTAAAACTGACTATTATTGATCAATTCAATATATATGGATGGGGATGGTACCACTAGCACTGACTATTATTGATCAATTCAATGTACATGGATGAGGATGATCTAACTAGTGTACACGTCTATGCCTATTACAGTATCATCTCCGAGAGCTCTGGCCATGTTTGGGAGTTAAATGTTATTTTCGGCTGGTCATGTCTCTTGGAAATTAGAGGTTCCAACATTGACTAAATTGTCAATTCATTAGACATGGATGGAGGTTAGGCCAAAACTTGTGGCCAAGAAGCAAATATTTCGGCATTGGTGAGGCGCTTATCCCATGTCATTTCAACGTGGGAAAATTAGAAAGATTAGGGAGAGAGAGTAAACATAGAAATAGCTATTTGGTATTCCTAATCTTTTGGGATTAGAGAGATATCCTAGTGGTTCCAACACTTTGTGATGCATGTTGGGGTTTGAATCCCATCAACTCTCTCTTCCCCCTTTTTAAGAATATTATAAATTCATATAAAAGTTATCATCATGATGTTAAGAATGTACTTAATATGAACTAAGGTTAGTGATGTTAAGAATCAAGGTTAAGAAATAGCTATTTGTTTCTCAAAAAATAAAAGAAAAAGAAATAGCTATTTCTTGATAGGCCATGAGAGTTAACCAAGGTTAGTAATGTTAAGAATATTATAAATTCATATAAAAGTTATCATCATGATTTTAAGAATATTATAAAAATTCATATAAAAGTCATCGTCAAGGGCATGCGTTATACTTTATTACCCATTTGAAGAAAAATATTGTCCATTATATTTTTCTTATAGTAGTCTTGTTATAAATACTTTAAAAAGCTAAAGAAAAATATTGTCAATTATATTTTTCTTTTAGTAGTCTCGTTATAAATTCTTTAAAAAACACGTTTACAGTCAAGGACAGAACTAGGATTCATACCTGGAGGGGCCAAAGCTTAAAACCAAAAAAAAAAATTTATGAAAATAAAAACTAATATATATTTCATATTCAACAAAATACTACATACAAAATAAGTATTTCTTAAATATTTCATATTATAAAACACATCAACAAAGTATAACATACAAAATAAGTGTTTCTTATTTTGTTCACGATTTTTGTTTAGTTCATATTTATTTTTTTATTTTTTTTATTTTTTTGAAGTTAAAGAGGCATGAATTTTATTTATTTATTTATTTATTTTTTTGTAGGTCAATATCTAAATATTTTAAATTTTTTTATACTTTTGGTGGGGGGAGGCCCCCTCTGCCCCCGCGTGGGTCCGTCTCTGTTTACAGTTGGACCAATGTTGAAATGTCTTAAGATCTTACATGATAATTGAGCTGCATGTCTTTAGAGAGTTTGGTCACTTGAATTGGGATCGAGATGAGCAAGAGCGAAGAGGTTCTGATTGGTGCATTAAAGCGTACGTATACGAGCTCAAGCGAACACAGAACTTGCTCAAGCAATCACAAAGTTGTGGGACTCTCGCTTGAGCGAGGTTATGGAACCTGCTTCCTAGCTAGCTTGTTTTACTCGAAGTGTATATATATATATATATATATATTCCTTTATGCATGACTTTTTACTAAGGAAGGTTTCCATACCATAGTAGATCCAAGAGTGTCTTCTTTCTTAGGCATATCAGAAACTCTTACCAATGTTTATTAATTTCAAGTATTTGTTACATTAAAAGTTATTGTCATTGTCATTATTATTATTATTATTATTATATGCAACTTATCTGTTTTTTATTCTCACGAAGAGGCAAATCTCGACTTCATAGGCTAGCACTAGGAAATTTATAATAACCGTAAGCGGTAAAAAAAGAACTTTGGTTAATTTAGTAAGTGTAGGGTTGGAAACTAGAGGCTCTATATGAATTCTAGAATCACTCGTTCCTACATAAACAGAGCACGGTATCACAATTAGCGGTAGTAAATGATGTCATGATGGGTGGTAGTAAGCACTCCAAAGCTTAAGTAATGGAAAGAATTTATGAAAATAAACTTGAAGGGTGTTTTTGCATTCCAAATTACCCTATGACATATGTTGAATCGCCACTTGTTACTTTTGACTAGATTTGATAGATTTATAATTGTTTTGTTGACTTAAGTGCTTTTCCCAACTAATTAGAAATCTCGTTAGAAAACATGTCACATCACATTAAATACTGAGTAGAAAGCTTGAGTGTAAGTTACTTTACGTAATATGATACTTTTATTAAATAATATGTATTTACAACACTTTTATCACGTTAAATAGAGTGCTTCTGACATATTATTTTACTTGCTAATTACTATCTAAAAATTTGTCTAATTATTGTCACACTAGTAATTACTGTCATTTCACTCACACTCCATAACTATTAATGTTATGTGAAATTTTGTGTTTCCCTAATTACTCCATGAGCACACCATGACTCCTTGAGCATGATGTGAGTTGTAGTTGTAGTTGTAGAAATAAAATATTACAAAAAAGAAAAAATTATTTGTTAGCAGTTACAGTTGACTTCATGGCTCATGCAAATACGTTCCCGTGGCGCTCCCAAAAACCATTCTCCCTCCACGAGTCACCATGAAATGAAACTCCCCTAACCATCTTTAACTTTGTTTCTCTCACTACTCACTATACCATAACACATTGCTTTGCTCTCCACTCTCTCTCTCTCTCTCTCTCAAACACACAAAATAGACAATACACTCATCTCTCTCTTTCTCTCTCTCAGCAAAACGGAACAACCATCTGGGCAGCCAGTTCTGAAATCCAAAAGTGATGAATCCGGAGTGCATCCCGACCAGAGAGTTGAGACAAGACTGTCATTGAGAACTGGTGGCTCTGCTGGCTCATCCTGGTCAGCGATCAGTAGTTCAGAAACTCCTTTTCGGAAGCGACATTTAGTACTTGAAGGGGTGTTGGGCGAGAACCCGATGCCAATTTTGGGTTCAATTTCGATCCAGGGATTAGCAGACAGAATGGAAGATACGGTGGTGGTACAAGAAAACTTTTGCGATCAGCCGGATATAGCTGGTGGAAAACCTTTGCATTTCTTTGCTGTCTATGATGGTCATGACCATGAAGGATCTCACGTAATTCTCTTCTAATTCTTTATTCCTCTAAATCTTTTTTTTTTTCTTCCACCCTTTATTATTATTAAGTTAAATATGAATCTATTTTTTTTCCTCGCTCAAGTAATTTAAGGTGAAATTTTAAAATTTTCAAAGTTATTTCCATACCTAATTGGACTAAGATTCTTTAATGTCCACTTTTTATTATTTCTAAAACAAATTGAGATCTGTAGAGTAATTGTACCATAAAGTTCCTAAAATTTAATAAATTCATTTTAAAATTTAATTTTGTTACGTCATTAAGATTTAATAAAACATAACCATCATAATTTTAGTATTTATTTAAATTATTGATTTTAAAAAAATTCTATCCATTATTTTTTCAAAATGGATGAATATTTAAAGTATTCTTCTCTTTTTCACTTCAAAGTTAAATAAAAAACAAAATAAAAAACTTTTTATAGTAGAGTTACCCTAAGAACTCTAAAGTATCTTAATATGTTAAAAGACAATTGAAATGATGAAATTCATAATGTATGCTAATTAATTATAAAATTTTACACTTCTATTCGGACCATATTGATTTTTTGGTTTTATTTTTTTTTTCCATTTAATTATTTTTTTAGAGGAATTTTCATTTAATTCTATTAGACTATTAGTACATATATTTTAAATATCAAAAGTTATCATTTTAAATTAAAATTGTAGTCTTATTTTTTTAAATGCTAGTTTTATTTAGAAGAATTCATTAGTTTACCTGAATCGGGCAAAAAGAACAATCACAAGAGATAGAACAAACAAAAACCTCTCTAAACTAATTGGTTTCCATCTAATGTCACCAAGAACAATCAAAGTAAAATAATAGTATGGATTACCTCAGTTGAGCAAAGAGAAAAAGATGTCGTATATTCTTTCAACAAAAACATTTTGCAAACCAATTGATCAAGCAAATATAATGGTCCGAAGTATTGCATAAGCAATTATTATTACCAACCACTAAGGTATTTATCACCATTATTGTGGATTTCGTTTCATTTTGCTGTTCTGACTAAATGGTAGGAAAATGCTATATCGGTAAGCAAACTGGAAGAAGAGATCAACTTGTTCCACCTAGAGTTAAATTCTTATCCATTCCACGTCATTTTGGCCAATTACTATTTGTTTTGGTTCATTCGATCAAATTTTGGTTTGCTCCTTTTTATTGAAGTAATAAAAAAAAGAAAAAAACTAAAAGAATGTTGTTTTGCTTTGATTCTTATTATTTAATTAATAATGAGTAAATATGGGTTAATTATGTATTGTGTGTGAATTATGTTCCAATAGATAAACTAAAACGAACACCAAAACATAATTGATATCATTGTTTGTTTCACATAGCCGCAATCAAATCCAAAATAGAATTGATATCATTGTTCATTTCTTCCATTTTTTAGATGAATAAATAATTTTGTGTTAAAATTAATTACTTGTTGTAATTATTTTTAAGAAATAAATAATGAAATTTTGAATTAATTAGTTTTAAGAAAGAAATAGTGGCAAATTGAATCTGGTGTAATAGTAATAAAAATTATCACATTTGATAAGAAGTGAGATATTCACTAGAATTGTATTTCTCAATAAATTTGTCAAATGAAATCCCAAAATTTCACAAATTTATAGGAATTATAACAATTTTTATCCCAAATTTTTACATATAGAATGTAACAAACTAACAGTGTCATTGTTGTTAAAGCGCATTGACAAGAAAAAGTAAAGTAAAAACAATTAAAAACACCAATGACCTTAGCCAATGAAGTGAAAAATATACTGTTATTGTGGCTTTTATAACAATTTTGGCATCTGTGTTGTGGCCCTGTTGGAGGAGAAGGTATACCCCGTAAGAAGGTATATTTTTTCCTATGGGAGAAGCAACAACTATTACAAAATGTTTCTTGTGCAATTTGTGATTGCAACACTCATTTTAATCAAAGTCTTGCAAGCAAAGATCCCATATGTATAAGATCTATCCACATAGATCCCATATATGTGTGTGTGTGCAATGTTATATTTATAGATGTTTTGTGTATGTTTGAGTTTAAGTCGATCTAATGGTTCTTAGTCCATTGTACTTAGGGATGACAATTTTTACTCAAACCCATTAACCCATTCATTATCCACTTAATTTAGATAAGTCTTGATCCAACCCAATTAAACATTTGGGTTTAAATGAGTAAAGACCCATTAGGTAATTTCATTAAATGGGTCTTAATGGATAAACCTACTGGGTACTAGTGGGTTGCCCAGTTACATTTATAAATAAAAAAAATAACAAAATCAAACCCTAACATAGCCATCTGTTTGAGCTTCTCTTTCCCTTTCTCCTATTTCTTTCCTTCTCATTTTCCCACCTTCTAAATTCTGAAATCCTTTCTCCCTTTCTCCTATTTTCTTTTTCTTGTTGATTTTTCTTCCTACCAAATGTTGAGATCCACTCTTGGGTATGGCAACAAATTCAAGATTTTCCTTTCTTTCTCTCTCATCTATTTTCGATCTAGATCTAAATCTCATGGTTAATCTTGAAGAGAAAAAACTCTAAAGAGAAAAAAAATCCAAAAAACTGAGTGGTGAACCTTGGCTTGATATTAGTTTAATGTGGGAAAGGGCATCCAAAAACATTTCTACATAAGATTGATTATGAAAACAATTGCATGCTTTAGAAAGATTTCATAAAATATATATATATATAGAGAGAGAGAGAGAGAGAGAGAGAGAGAGAGAGAGAGAAATGAAGGAAACTTGTAAGAAATATTGAAGCAAAGTAGGATAAGAGTTTTGTTGCTGCATAAACATGTACACTGAAAAAAAATTCAAGCCACGTAATAAAGCAAGGTTTTTTTTTTTTTTTTTTGCAAGCAAAGATCCCATATGTATAAGATCTATCCACATAGATCCCATATATGTGTGTGTGTGCAATGTTATATTTATAGATGTTTTGTGTATGTTTGAGTTTAAGTCGATCTAATGGTTCTTAGTCCATTGTACTTAGGGATGACAATTTTTACTCAAACCCATTAACCCATTCATTATCCACTTAATTTAGATAAGTCTTGATCCAACCCAATTAAACATTTGGGTTTAAATGAGTAAAGACCCATTAGGTAATTTCATTAAATGGGTCTTAATGGATAAACCTACTGGGTACTAGTGGGTTGCCCATTTACATTTATAAATAAAAAAAATAACAAAATCAAACCCTAACATAGCCATCCGCTTGAGCTTCTCTTTCCCTTTCTCCTATTTCTTTCCTTCTCATTTTCCCACCTTCTAAATTCTGAAATCCTTTCTCCCTTTCTCCTATTTTCTTTTTCTTGTTGATTTTTCTTCCTACCAAATGTTGAGATCCACTCTTGGGTATGGCAACAAATTCAAGATTTTCCTTTCTTTCTCTCTCATCTATTTTCGATCTAGATCTAAATCTCATGGTTAATCTTGAAGAGAAAAAACTCTAAAGAGAAAAAAAATCCAAAAATCTGAGTGGTGAACCTTGGCTTGATATTAGTATAATGTGGGAAAGGGCATCCAAAAACATTTCTACATAAGATTGATTATGAAAACAATTGCATGCTTTAGAAAGATTTCATAAAATATATATATATAGAGAGAGAGAGAGAGAGAGAAATGAAGGAAACTTGTAAGAAATATTGAAGCAAAGTAGGATAAGAGTTTTGTTGCTGCATAAACATGTACACTGAAAAAAAATTCAAGCCACGTAATAAAGCAAGGTTTTTTTTTTTTTTTTTTAAAAAAAAAGTTTCAACCTACAATGTCTGCTTCTGATGATAACTCTTTATCATCAAATCAAGACACTAATTAGTTTTTGGTGTAGGCATTGATTGAACCGTATATCTCTTATTTAACTATCACAGACTTTACCAATTGAGTTAAGTGGAACCCACTGTCATAAAGCGAGGCTGGGTAACAATAGTGCAAGGACGAATGACTCCCTATATATAAAAAGATTACAACAGAAAAAAAGAGATGTGAAAAATTAGTGAAATTGTAATGCCAATCATCTATTGATGGAGATTAATTTATTTGAGTTTTTGCAATCAAATTTTATAATTCCTTGCAAATAATATATCTTGATGGATTCAATAAGAATTAGTAAATTATTAGCATGGATTTGATGTACACTATTTTCTTGTGCAATTTGTGATTGCAACACTCATTTTAATCAAAGTCTTGCAAGCAAAGATCCCATATGTATAAGATCTATCCACATAGATCCCATATATGTGTGTGTGTGCAATGTTATATTTATAGATGTTTTGTGTATGTTTGAGTTTAAGTCGATCTAATGGTTCTTAGTCCATTGTACTTAGGGATGACAATTTTTACTCAAACCCATTAACCCATTCATTATCCACTTAATTTAGATAAGTCTTGATCCAACCCAATTAAACATTTGGGTTTAAATGAGTAAAGACCCATTAGGTAATTTCATTAAATGGGTCTTAATGGATAAACCTACTGGGTACTAGTGGGTTGCCCAGTTACATTTATAAATAAAAAAAATAACAAAATCAAACCCTAACATAGCCATCTGTTTGAGCTTCTCTTTCCCTTTCTCCTATTTCTTTCCTTCTCATTTTCCCACCTTCTAAATTCTGAAATCCTTTCTCCCTTTCTCCTATTTTCTTTTTCTTGTTGATTTTTTTAAGTTTTCCTCTCATTTTCCAACTTTCCAAATGCTGAAATCTTCTCTCTCTTTCTCATTTTTCTTTTTCTTGTTGATTTTTCTTCCTACCAAACGTTGAGATCCACTCTTGGGTGTGGCAACAAATTTAAGATTTTCCTTTCTTTCTCTCTCATCTATTTTCGATCTAGATCTAAATCTCATGGTTAATCTTGAAGAGAAAAAACTCTAAAGAGAAAAAAAATCCAAAAAACTGAGTGGTGAACCTTGGCTTGATATTAGTTTAATGTGGGAAAGGGCATCCAAAAACATTTCTACATAAGATTGATTATGAAAACAATTGCATGCTTTAGAAAGATTTCATAAAATATATATATATATAGAGAGAGAGAGAGAGAGAGAGAGAGAGAGAGAGAGAGAAATGAAGGAAACTTGTAAGAAATATTGAAGCAAAGTAGGATAAGAGTTTTGTTGCTGCATAAACATGTACACTGAAAAAAAATTCAAGCCACGTAATAAAGCAAGGTTTTTTTTTTTTTTTTTAAAGAAAGTTTCAACCTACAATGTCCGCTTCTGATGATAACTCTTTATCATCAAATTAAGACACTAATTAGTTTTTGGTGTAGGCATTGATTGAACCTTATATCTCTTATTTAACTATCACAGACTTTACCAATTGAGTTAAGTGGAACCCACTGTCATAAAGCGAGGCTGGGTAACAATAGTGCAAGGACGAATGACTCCCTATATATAAAAAGATTACAACAGAAAAAAAGAGATGTGAAAAATTAGTGAAATTGTAATGCCAATCATCTATTGATGGAGATTAATTTATTTGAGTTTTTGCAATCAAATTTTATAATTCCTTGCAAATAATATATCTTGATGGATTCAATAAGAATTAGTAAATTATTAGCATGGATTTGATGTACACTATCAACTTGTAAGCTTTTCTTAGCTGTGACAATTGATCATACGGCAACTAATGAATCATTAAAAAATTTGGTACTTTTAATCGTAGCTTTAAGAACTGGATCAGACAAGCCAATTCAACCGGTTTAGTGGGAAACTAGCACCAATTTGGTCCGGTAAAAAACCCTAAAATCAGGTAAAATTGGTTCAAGAGCAAGACCAATTCTTTAAACGTACCAATTTTTAAAACCATACTTTAAATGTAGTCTAGTTAGTAAGGGTAGCTAAGAGAGGAAAAAAAAAATGGCAATGGAGAAAAGAAATTATACGATATAGATAAATGGAAAATAGATGTAAAAAAATATGATACCTTTTAACAATCTAACAATGCATTAATCACTATTTATTAGCTTAGATTATAAAAAAAAAAAAAAAAATTTACAACTCAAGATTCTAATGCACCATGATATTAGTCTTGGAAGGTACAGGATGAGGGGGATTATCAGGGGTGTGGTAAGATGGTCTATGAGGGGGATTATCAAGGACGTGGTAAGAGGGCCCAGATGGAAGCATCCCAAAATTATCAGTCTTCGATGGCACAGGATGAGGGGGATGATCGGGGGTGTGGGCAATCGGCCCATGAGGGGCATCATCGAGGGTGTGGTAAGAGGGCCCGAATGGAATCGTCCCAAAATTATCAGTCTTGGATGGCACAGGATGAGGGGGATGATTGGGGGTGTGGGCAATCGGCCCATGAGGGGCATCATCAAGGGTGTGGTAAGACGACCCAGATGGGAGTGTCCCAAAATTATCAATGGAAAATTTTTTAGATGCTTCTAGTCTTCTTGCCTCTGTAGGGTAGGAGGACAAGCCCAAAACTAATGCAAGCATAAAGGCCATCCATAGCAAGTTTTGACTAATTATTATAGCCATGTTGTTCATGTTTTTACACTCACGAGTTTAGTTTACCTTTAGAAAACTAGCTATCCCTTAAATAGGCAATGACTGTCTTGTTCTCATTAATAGACATTTATTTTGAAGTTTTTTTTTTCATGAAATATTAAATATGAAATTTAATTATTATGTTCTTTATTAATAAGTATTTATTGTGATTGTATTTTTATATGAAAGTATTAAATATATATTTATGATAATTATTAATTGATATTTATTAATATTGTATTCTACTAAAAGTAATACATTAATATTGTATTCTACTAAAAGTAATGCATTAATAGATGTAGGGACACGTTCTGCGGCCCAAGCCCAAAATGTAAGGAATGTTGGCCCGGTGAGCCCAGTACAATAGATTTGTAAAGAGTAGGTCAAAGAACTAGGCCCTAATGAGCTTAACAACAACTAATATGGACTCGAAGGATGATTAAGCAATAACCATACACATAGGACTGAATGAATTCACGGTTCGAGGAGGCAAATCTTATTATAAATCAATAAAACTGATTACAAGTGCAACTTTGATTGCTACAGTATCCTCCCTTTCTTTTTCAGTCCATTTTCCTTCAGAGGTCTTTCACATTATATATCTCCTTCCCGGTGATCTTAGCCCTCAATTTATCAATCGCCCAAGTCACCACTCGAGTGCCCGTCCCACTAGACACCACTTTTGGCTATTTGTGAGTTGCGATAGCCAAGGAAGTACTGTTTAGGGGTCTTTTCCACATAAATGCAGTCAGAAAAGTAGCTGCAATGCATTTAATGCGGAGGTAGTAGTTTTTCCTTAGATATTTTTGGGTTGCTTTCCTTCTCGTGTGGTCATGAGGCACGCTTCTAACATTGGAGCTCCTATGGAGGTCATTTTCACCATTGAAATGCGTATCTGAGCTATATTTGTCATGGCCAAAGAGGAATTCCTCCTTGGACTGCCTTCTGCCCTTTCTTTATTCATGAGACACTAAACTGAAATCTCTCATAACTAATTGTCCCTTCTCAGACATTTCGACATCCTCGGATAAGGCCTAAGGCCCAATATTTAATTTTGGGCCCTTATCCCTACATTAGCCCCTCAAAACTCCGGTTTTTCCCTCTCATCCGAGAAGAAAAGGTGGGGTTTTGATTTTTAGGAGACAAAACCATTTATCTTTCTAGTTTACACGTGCGAGAATGTCGTTTTACGCACCCTATGATTGCTACTAACGCTTCGTGGCTTGCGATGTGTCATTAATTGCTCCAGGCGGCGTTATGTTCCCCACATCTACTGGCGAGGCACAGATCCAATGGTTGACATTTTTCCTTGGGGTTTGAGCAGGATGACTCCCACTCAATCCCACCCTCTATATAAAGCATCCGGAGGATTCATTCCCCTAATTTTAGAAGTCTTCAAGCTCTCCAGAGATCCCAAGCGCGCAAACTCACAAAGCTCTTCCAGTCACTAAATTTCCTTAAATCCTTTCCTTAAGAAATTTCCAAAAGATTTTTCCTAAAGGTTCAGGGTTTAGTACACTATTCTCGTAAGTATCTATCTCTTCAAACTTTCTTTTTCTCCTCGGCCAAGCTCCTCGACCTCCTTCCTTATTAGAAAACTTTCTCCTTGTCATCCACATTCACATAGATTGGTAGATTTAAGTACTTAGTGAATTCTCAGGCCAGTATGGAGGGTTTTAGAGCCAAGTACCATATCCCACAGGGAGTGGGCTTACAATACTGTCTTCCAGACTGAATACTTACAAATAGAGAGGTGGGTGACGTTGTCATTCCAATAATAGCTTTCATAGAGGGAGGAATGACTCTCCCCATGAGTAGGATAACTAGAGATTACTTGCTCAACCACAAGTTGTGTCCCCATCAATATGCTCCCATCTTGTTTAGAGTCCTACGGTGTATAGATGCTCTGAACGATTAGATGAACCTAGGGCTCATATGTCACGATGTCGTTTATATGTACGAGTACCATTCCTTTGCTAGCGCAGGATATTACCTCAAATCCTGGTCTGATGTCGTTAGGTTGATATCTTGCCTTCCTAAGTCTAACAAGGGTTTGAAGGATGATTATCTAGTCGCCTCCGGGGTGTGACACGATGGTCTTCCCTGCCCAACTTGAGCAAGAGAGCCAGGTGGGGTACATTAGGACCAATTCTTTTGAACAAGGGGTTTCACCCTTTCACTTTTAACACTTCGTCTTCTCCTGATGATAATCTTTATCGGTCTGACTGTGATTTCCTACTCGGATGCTTTTGCAGATAAAAGCCACGTTGCTCTGAGGATCAATTTAACCAACATACTGGCCCTCAACTACCTACTACGATCGAAGATATTTATAAGTAAGGACAGACAGTTACGAGCCACTCACTTAATTTTGGACTATGAGCCTCTGTCTCGGATATTTCAGGACGCAAGCCAAGCGATAAGGGCTAGAAATTTTAGATTGGCTCAGATAGACGTCTCGAAGCCGGATTTTTGGCTTGGAGAGATCTTTCGCCTGTACAATTGCCCATTCAACACGCCCTTCAAGCGGTAGCCGTTCCAAGAAAGGAGATAGCTTCTACACACTCATCCCTCGAGACTGAGATTGACCATTCTGCTTTGACGAGGAAGGTGAAGTGCCAACAAGGCCTGTAGAACTCTTAGATTCTGAAGCTGATATTGACTGACTTTCTGCTGCATAGTCTCCGAGGTTGATAGTTGCTCAGATCAATACTAGCTCAGAAGTCGAAGAAGAAGACATGGACCTGAGGCAAATGACCGGTTTGAAGGGCTTAATAGCCAACAGGAACAAGGGACAAACTTTAAAAGATGTCCCCAAAACACAGGTTCCTTCAAATCTTCCTCTTCCTCCCCCTCCACCTCTGTTTAGGAGTCACATGGTCTGAATATCCTGTGTCAGTGAGCCAAGAATTGGAAGCTTGAATTTGAGCAGCATTAGCCACCATAGAGGCAAGCTTAGAAGTTGAAAGCCTTCCTTGATATGTAAAGACCATACGATGGTAGCAATCAAGAGCTGAGTGACCACTCTTGCCATAAATTTGGCAAATTGGCCTGCTAGATTGACCTTGATTCTGATTAGGTGATGGCTTAGCTTGATTGAAGTTCTGAAATTGAGGGGAAAACCTTGAATTGCCTGGATTGAAATTCTGAAACTAATTAGGACTGGAATATTCACTTCCACCAAAGTTGGAACCTCTAGAATTATGACCATTACCACGAGCACCTCTTCTTCCTCTCTGATTATGATTTCTACCTCCTCTTCCTCGTTGAAAACCTTGAGAATGAAAATTCTTAGCCATAGCCATAGAAGCTGAATCAACAGTAGTAGATTTCTTCTTGATAACCCTTTCTTCAGCATTTAGCAAAGCATTTAACTCTTCCACTGACAATACATCACTTCTAGTCCTTATAGCAGAACTAAAGGAGTCATATTTAGAGGGAAGACCATCAAGAATGATATGGAGGAGCTCCTCATCATCCACAAACACAAAAATAACAGCTAATCTATCTCTAACTTGCTTAATTTTCTAAAAATAACCATCAATGGAATCAACGCCCTTCTTGATTGCATGCAGTTCATTACGCAAACTCATAACATGAGACTGATGCAAATCTTTTCTCTAACAGATTTTTGAATAGGTATCAAGAATTATGCAAACTCCTCTAGCAGATTTTTGCCCAACTGTGAGAGCAAGAATTGTAGGAGAAAAAGTTGAATTCAAGAAAGTAAACATAGCATGTTCACGATTCTTCCAAGCTATGAATGCTGGATTAACCTCAACAAGGAAATTACCATATGAATCTTTAAGAAACCTATCTGGAGTAGTGATTGAATCATCAATAACATCAATCATTGAATAGGTATCAAGAATTACCTCAATTTGATGTTTCCAAACAATGTAATTTCCATAGTCAAGCTTCACAGTTATCATGGATGGCATATTTGGCAACAAAAACAGTGAAGAATTCAATGGTAAACTCGCAGTAGCCATAGCAGGCAAAGCAGTTGAAGTAGATGATGAAGAAGATGAACCAGAATGCGCAAATGCCATTGATATGGATCAAGAGCTCTAATACCATGTAAAAACTCTTGCAAACTCACAAATTCTATGACAAACACTTTGAGAAGAAAGAAACAAAGAGAGAGAGAGAGAGAGAGAGAGAGAGAGAGAGAGAAATGAGGCTAAAGATACTTCAAGTATTATACACTGAAAACAATCTAGATACAGATACAATGAGCGTGCTAGTAAATATATACATATACAAGTGAAGAAAATAGTTGTAACTGCTATACACGTGCTAATCCACACACGTGCAATAACAGAATAACAAACTCACAATTATGACATAACACAACTGAAGAAACGGCACCATTTATATTAATGAGAAACGGTGACGTTTGGCGTCAAGCATGTTTTATGTTTACTCATCCTTATACACGACATCATTTTTGGAGTAGTTGTTGGAAGAGTACTCTCATCTCCTTCTTCATTGTTTAAATTCTCTGAACTTGAACCAGAAGCACTGCTATGGCTTTTGCAGATAACTTGCTCAATTACCAACTCATAATTAAGATATTTTTGGCTATTTCTAATTATTCATCTAATAACCTATACCAAATTAATTTGTGGTACTCCGTTTAATTTGTATTGCTTTCATCATTCATGACTCATTCAGAATAAGTTTTGTCATATAAAAGCATAATAATGTAATATTTCTCTATTTTAAGTTGGAAACTATTGACTAATTTCTTACTTAGTGTCCAATACACACCTATATCTAACGTGCCTTAGGCATGTTTTCTACTCGTCACACACACACACACACACAGGAAAAGTTTTATTTTTTTATTTCTCTCTTCAACATGGTTAGGCATGATAATGACTTGCATTGGACATGTGATGGGGTCAATCTTAATAATTTTGTGATCTTAGTGTCTAAAACATCAATTTTACTTCTAAAACAGGGGACTTGTTTCTAAAAACAATCATAACATCAAAACCTAGTACTTCCATCACAAAAAGAGATCCAGAAGATGAGTGCTTGATTATTGCAACTGATGGCATTTGCGACGCTATATCCAATGACTTGGCATGCCAAGTAGCAAGAACACGTCTAAAAGAAGAAAGTCCAGCTACAGCTCTAAGAAGCCCCTCTTCTAGTCATGCCATGAGTGGTGATGACACCAAGGCCTTGTTTCCATCTAAGAGTGCTTCTGCAGCAACAATACTTTGTCGCCTTGCGCTAGGACGAGGAAGTACTCAAAATATCAGTGTTATAGTTGTTGATTTGATGGAGCATTAAGGGAAAATACTAATGAATGTGGTAAACTCTTTCTACGTAGAACTTTGCTACATTTTTATGTTACATGACTCTTGCATTTTCTGGATGTATGGAAAAAATAATTGCATTGTTTAGACAATATAGGCTATGTTCATGAATGTTAATTTTGAAAAGTATAATACCTTGTTCTGACATTTTAACTACGTGTAGAGTGGAATAAGTTGAATAAAATGTTTTTAAAATATTGTGCTTATTCAATTTGGATAGTTAAAACACACAAAAATTCAGCAATTTGCTACTTTAATTAAATGAAGTATCCTAATATAAACTCAAAAAAGTTTGGGTTATGAATACAAATTACTAATGGCTTTTCAAACGTAGATAGTTGGAAAGTTTTTGGATTTTCAAATACCAAAATGTATGTAGGAGAGTAGTTATCATTTGCCAAAAGATAATACTTGCTTTATTTGTGGTTGTACTGTGTATGTAGAAAATGTACATCCGTTAAAGGAGGGCATTAAACTCGAGCTATTTGTTGTCTTTCTTGCTGCCTAATCAGTTTATTTTCTTACAACATTCAAGACTACAATGACTACAATATTGCCTAGTTGGATTGACATGTTGAAGAGGAGAAGTAGTTTGGTATGTGGTTTCATTCAGATGATTAGCTGTTTGTGGAATTGGAGAAATAAAAAGTGGGTTTTCACACTATTTATACTCGATTCCCTAATTTTACTAATGCTATTCCTTAATCACACTTTGTTAAACTTAATACTAACGGGCATTCTTATTGGAACTTTAGAAAGGTTGGTGCAGGTTTTGTATGAGATGGGTGCATGGTTTTTAGGTTCTTTACTTTTAAAATAGGCAATTATAACTTTATAAGTGACATCCTCAGAGCTGTGGTCATATTATATAGATTCAAGAATAGAAAACTCAGAGCTGTGGTCATATTATATAGATTCAAGAATAGAAAACTTACTAAAAGAGAAAATAATAGACTTTATGTACTTTACCAGCTAAAGTCCAGTTCTACTCGTGGGACACATAGGGGTAGATCAGCCATTGTTAGAAGAGATAAACATGTATGCAAACAAATTCTACGTTTATTTTCCACTTAGCTTAATTTCATGCTTTTAGCAAACGATTGCAAAGATAATTATTCAAACGCTCTCTGTAGGTTTTTGCTCAAACAAGTGTAACAGTGACCAGTGGACCTTCAAGTTAAGCAATGGAGAGTTTGGATAAACTTTCAGTGGCGTTTGTGGATGTTAGGAACAACTTGGAATTTTTATTAGATATATTGTTTTGGGATAAAATGTTTAGTACTGTTTGTGGGTATGGAAACATTTTGTGTTCTATTAGCATCTTTAGTAAGTTTTTATATCATTTTGAAACAGTTTTTTTTTTTTTTTGAGAAACAGTTTGTCCTATATGCATCTATTGTAAACTCGGATACCATATGCTATATATATGTGTGTGTGAACATGTAAAGCCTTTATTTTATAAAACAACACATTCCAGGGAACACAGTAGTCTAATATTGTAAGATTTTTCTTAATTTTTTTGGGTGCATTTTATGATCATAGACCAATGTCCAACTTTATTAACCCTTGTTGTTGACTGTCCACCATGTGAGGCGGTGTGCCATTACTTTGTAAAACGGCATATTGCAGGACATGAACCACAACTCCATATTAACAATGATTTTAATAGATTCGTTAAGCCGGATAATGTGGGAAAGTAGCAAGTTCATATTGATGTAATAATCACATTAAAGTACATTTAAATGATATAATGTCTACTTTTATAAATATATATATATATATATATTGTTGCATTCATCATTGTACACAACTAGTACATGTTTTGCACAATCCGCTATAATTTATTGTATGGTAAACACAGTAGTCTCCATTCCCTTTTAACTAACTTAAAAAAAAAAAGAAAAGGATCACAACAATAATTATCTAACTAAATTCGAAAAACATCACTATTCCCCTTATCTCTATCACACTAGAGGATCATACTCTTAAAAGAATTCACATGTACCTTTTTTTTTTTTTTTTTTTTTTTTTTTAATAATATTACACCGCCTAATCACCCTTGTCCTAGCTCTAAAATCTCCTCTTAAGATCTGCATCCGACTAAGATGTCCTCAAATGTGCGACTTATACCTACATTGACAGAGGATATAAGCTTTCAATTTTCAAGGTGTGGATACACTACAAACTTCCACGTGAATTGCTCAAAGACATTGAACCTACATAATAAGCACAAAGAGTTTAGCTCAAACATTTTAAAAAACCTATTGGTTAACAAAAATAATCTCACTTAACATTATGAACCTCAACCTAAATAAATTTCTAGGGATTATGATGTTTTCCATTTAGATCAAAATTCAAATACCCAACATCAACCAAAATTATCTATATCAAACACAACTAAAACACATCTCTCATACCGTTATACCTATTTCGAATATGCTTTTTCTTGGCTTTTGATACCTATTTGTAATAAACCCAGCTGCTTTTTTATGGGTTTATGGATTTTACCTATCACAAAAACAAAATCCCTGATCGACCTGAAAGTATTTTTGATATTGAACTGTTATTATCACTCCATGAGCTATTCACTGCCAATATTCACCTCAAAGCAATGTTATATATATATATATATATATAAAATTTAGAGATGCACTTATGTTCCTTTCACACAATGTTATTTTCAGACATTATTGTTGTTGTATAGATCACACACAGAATTGGAGGGAAGGACTATTTGAAAACAGAATCATATATGAGGACTAGAATGAAAAGCTTTGAACTTAAGGAGATTGTTCTAAAATTTACACTTTAACAGGGGAAAAACATAACTGACCCTTGTTTTTATTTGTTATTTGTTTAACAGTTAAAATGTCAACAACAACAATCAATCATGTCTGAAATACAGTTCCAATTTTCACGCGTACACGGTTCCTCTTTGAACAACCGCATTAATTATTAGATAACAAAAACAACAAAGAACACAACTCCGATGACTATCGTCAATTGAATGGACTTTGAGTCCCATGTCCACCCTCATCGGGATCCGAGGCGAGGACGCCAATTCCATCGACGCCTTGTACTCGCCGGCGAAGGAAAAAGCGGCGAACAGAGGCGCCTACAGCAGCCGCTCGCCGCTTCTACTTCGCCGAGCTCGTCAGCTTCTCGGCGAGGCCAAGCTGAAGCTTTTTCTAGGGTTTTTTGCTCTCTGCGTCGTCGTTTTTGTCACCTCAAGGCTTAGTTCCTTCATGGGTTGGAATCCTCACTACCCTTCTTCAGTCTCTTCTCCTTCTAGGTACCTTTTTTCCTTTTGTACTTCGTGTATAGTATATGTTTTTGTGGGTGTGATTTATTAATTAATTTGTATTGTTTTGGGTTCGTTGGGAATTTGCCAAATGGGGTGAGTAATTGAATTCTGATTTTGTTGCTTTTTAAGCTAACTTCTTTTTAAGATTTTGGTGTGGGATACCTCCTTTGAATTGACAAACTTGTGATTGAAATTGAATTGTTACGCATGTTCTCTGATAAATAAAATATACGTTGGTTTTGTGATTCATAGTAATGCGTCAAAAAATAGAATAAGAAAATAAAAATTAGGAACCAATCATTAACAATAATAACTAAAATCATAGAATGATGTTTCGTTACTCTGTGATCCCTGCAATTGATTGTATTACCAAATAAAGGCTTACATGTTCACATAGACATAGCATCAGAGTTTACCAAAATATACTTTTGTGAAAAAATGTCTCAACATGGCATATGTGGGGGGTGGATTCTTGGAAGGGTGGAAATCACTATACTTTTGTGAAAAAATGTCTCAACATGGCATATGTGGGGGGTGGATTCTTGGAAGGGTGGAAATCACTCCAAGATGTGGATGGTGGGCTACCGGGCTGCCTCAGTGTCGTACCGGTTCAGTCCTGCCAATCAAAAGGTAAAGCTAAGGAAATGTTAAGTTAGGAAGCACGAATGCTTCATTTGGAGTGTCATACCGGTGTCATACCTGCCATGTCATGTTATAATTTTTCACAAATTGCTCGTGTCGCCATGTTATGTCTGTACTTCCTAGATGTCAAGGGTTGTATATTGTTAAGTCAGTGGAGAATTAGAGTAAAACCAGAGTGTATATTGCTTTTGTATTAGAAATTGTTTAGCTTCTTTCCTCTTTGAAGGGGGGTTTATTTACATTCAGCCCTAACTGCTCTCTCCTCATGTCTTAGTCCTCAAAAATCGATTTTGTCAATACTGTCTTGGGAGGGGTTGATGTTGGGCTGATGGGATCATTATCTAGGCAGCACCCCTCAAGTGTTGGGGAAAAGTAAAATCATTACTAATGTGCTTATGAGTAATGGGGTGTATTTAATGCTGATGTAAGGCCCAATGTGTCAAGAGCTCAAACGGGCTTTACTTCTGATGGTGTGTGTAAGTCCGATCTGGAGGATGACTGTAGAACGCCTCTCCGGCTATGCTGACCATCTTTACCGGTAGTTAGGGTAGTGATGACTGATTACCATGTAAGTTTAGGAATGGGCTTGGGTTGATCATCAACCAGACCGATGGTGAGTCCATTTGCCTCCTCTGTTCGGACTTTTGTTTATTTGGCTTTTATTTCAGCCCTCCAGCATCGAACCTTACTAAAGATTCCTACAGAGTACAAAATGTTTCTAAACATTCTATTCCAAACAATACACCAAATAAAGTCCCAAACCATTACCAACATCCACAAACTCCACTCAAAACTAATCCAAACTATTTGTTGCTTGACTTGAAGGTCCATTGGCAACTGTTACACTTGTTTGAGTGGAAACCTGCAAAGAGATGAAATAATTAGTCTTTAGGGGATTTTTTGCAAACAGCATAAAAGCTAGGTGGACATTTAGTGCAGAATCCATTTGCTTTCTTGTTCATCTATTCTAATAGTAGCTAATCTACCTCTAGACATCCCACAGGTAGGTCTGGCCTTCGTACTCCTCTAAGTAACAATAGAAAGCAAGCTTAGTTGGCAGTTAAGCACATCTACATTCAAAGAAAATAGAGTACACTTACCTTGCTCTCATTAGGTATTTTTTGAACTCCATGAAGCTATAAGACTCTTGTTGTCTCGCTCCCTTCCCTTGTGATGATTACATTTGAATCAAATAACGTACAGTTAATACAAAAAAAAAAAAAAAAAAAAAAAAAAAAATCAGAAACTAGCCAAATTCATCACTCGTATAGCTTTGCTTTACCCTTACCCTTGTCCATTGCTCTTGGGCTGTACCCTGACCTTCATTTTTGCTCTGTACTCCTTTGCTACTGACTCACTCTCACCTTAATATTTAACAAATGTTCTATTGACATTTTTGTATCTATTTAAATTATTGATGATGTGGTAAAATCCAATCCACACATTTCAAAATGGATGGATAAGATTTTAGAATCTCTATGGTGGAGTTACCTTGAGAACTCTAGAAGATCCAAACCCACTTTATTTCTTCCTGTTCCTTCTAACCATCATCCCACATGCCCCAAACATTCATGCCGTGTAGCTTGGGTTCACATCAGTTAGCTTGCTGTTATCATTTTCCGTATTACCTCTTACCTATCTTTAAATAGGATCCTTGTGTTGTTATTAATAACCTTGGTTTTTATTTAACTTTCAGGGGTGGATACACAGTACTTATCAACACTTGGAAACGGAATTCTCTTCTCAAGCAATCTGTTGCTCATTATGCATCCTGTAGTGGGACTGAAGCAATCCATGTGGTATGGAGTGAAAGTGATCCACCTTCAGAGAGTCTGAAAGCCTATCTTAAGAAAATTGTGTTTCAGAAGTCACAAACAGCTCAGAAACCCAATTTTAAGTTTGACATAAATGAAGAGGATAATTTAAACAACAGATTTAAACCAATTGAGGACCTCAAAACAAATGCAATTTTCTCAGTTGATGATGATGTAATCGTTCCATGTCCTACATTGAATTTTGCTTTCACTGTATGGCAAAGTGCTCCATTTGCAATGGTGGGATTTGTTCCTCGCATGCACTGGCTAGAGAAGGCGGTTAGTAATCTTAACCCTTCTGGTATACTTGCCTTGCCATTTTCTGGATCTGATTACTTTTTTTTTTTTTTTTTTTTATGGAAGATGAGAAATGTTTGTTAGAAGGCCGTAAGTTATTAATTAAATATATTAATCAGCAACAAAATGCAAGTTCATGAAAGAATTTTTTTTTGTTGTTGAAGAAATAGAGGGGTTTTTGTTGTAGGAGAGAGCAATTCTTTATTTTGGAACCTATCCTCACATTTCAATAGCATGACCTCTATAATTTAGATATTTGCTATAAAATAATAAAAATTAAAGCCTTAGTCCCAAAACTTTGGGGTTGGCTGTAAATCCTCAACAAACTAATAAATGTTGGCCATATGTATTCTTTTCCACCATTCCCTATCCTATCCAAGGTCATACTTTGTTATCTTGTTGATTGACATTGCTTTTTTTTTACTACTTCTACTAATGTTATTTTAGATCTTCCTTTACCTTTTTTTGTTCCCACAACTTGAATCAACTCACTCTTTTTCATTGGTGCATGGCTCTTGTCTGCGTATGACCAAACCATCTCAAGTGATTCTCCCTTATCTTTTTAGCAATAGGATTCACTCTAACATAGGTAGTAATAATATAAGACATTATAGGTTATCAAACCATTAAACTCCTTTAAATCTTACCACCAAATGTAATGCTATTTAAGGAGGACAATTAAATATGAAACCATGAAGAATTCATGATGTGCACAGTGAAGTACCAAAATGAAGTATGCATTTGCATATGAAATTTTAAAGGAGGGTATTTTTATGTACACAAAGGGCTAATACAAATATGTGAACTTATACCTCCCATATTGTCTGCTCAACTTTTACAGATTTCTCACACTATTCCATTACGTGGCCCGTACACCAACAATTACTAGTTGGACAACTTGGACCTATCATTTTGTACCCTGTCCCAAAAAGATAGAATATGTTCCATTTACTGCTTCAAATAAATGACTTGATTTAAATGAGAGTGCTAGGTGCTCCCCTATATTGGGAACATTAAAGGTGTAAAACATAATCCATGGGTTTTGGGCTGGATTTGGCAGGGTAATTACCATCTAGTTAGGGTATAAGGTCCGGGGTGCAACAGCCTAAACCTGCCTTGTTGCTGTCCCCCATCCCTCCCTCCCTTTAGGTCTTTAAAAAACCTGGACAAAAGTTTCTTTATCATGAGAGAGAGAGAGAGAGAGAGAGAGAGAGAAGACTTAAGGCTAGAGAAAAACAAAAGAACAAAGAGCAGAGAAGGAAAAGTAATCAGAGGCAAAGATTATAAAGCTTCAAAACTATGTTAACGAAATCATGGAAGTATGGAACTATAATATTTAAGGAAGGAGGAGCTGGAAAAATTTTGGTGCCAGCCCTCTTACTATTCGTTTCTCATGTAGGAAAGATGACTACGATGGGATAGGGAATAATCATGATGCTAACAGCTGGTAGGGAGTAGGAAACCTCTCTACCTGAATCTTCTAGACTCTTCTAGAAGAGTACTACCCATACAACATGAGTACAACGCATATAATTTCATCTTTCTACTTCTTTAACACTTTCCAATCCAATTAATAAGATTAGATACACACCTTTGCTCCTCCACCCCCCACCCCCCCCCCCCCCCCCCAAAAAAAGAAAAGAAAAGGAAAACGCACATATTATTCGTGTTTAGAGAGAGAGAGAGAATTCACATTCTCTTTTAAGAACCTGTTTGGAGTTGTAATGTACCTTCTGAAGCACTTTGAACAACTACCATAGTGCAGATCCCCATTTAATGTGATCCAATCTAATCACTTAAAGTTTTAATCCAATCCTATTGTTTCTAGAAATTTTTATCAGGAAACAGATTAAAAAAAAAGGGTGTTTTTATGCAACAATTTTCAGATGTTCATTAAATTCACTGCCTCCTTCTGTGACAGTAAACCTGGGATGGAAGGACCTGCACATCACGGGTTTCTTTGAAAATGTTGATTTCAGTATCCTTATTGTGTAATAGTATCTGACAATTTTCTTGTTCCTATTTAACAGGAGCATGGTGATACATATTACAAATATGGAGGATGGTGGTCAGTTTGGTCGATGGGCACTTATAGTATGGTTCTCTCAAAAGCCGCATTTTTTCACAGGAAATACTTGGATCTATATACCCACAAGATGCCCTCACCCATTCATGATTATGTATCCAGGGAGAGGTTAGCAGTTATTATTTTACTATCTTTTGGAGATTTTTATTTCTGTGACAAAATAAAAGCACTTTTATTTAATTATTTTTTTAATGTCCCTAATTGATTCTCAATCTCATACAGAAATTGTGAAGATATTGCAATGTCACTGCTTGTTGCCAATGCCACTGGTGCTCCTCCAATATGGGTGAAAGGTAGTTGTCTATACCTTTCTTGATGTAAGTTTGTCACTTTGTCTGGAAGGTGCACTGGATAAGCCTTGAAGTGCTTTTAATGTCCAAAGGACTGTAAATACATTACCTTTCCTTTATGTTTTTGAAATAGACAAGCACCCCCCTTATGGTTGGCTACTTGGCTTTGTGTATTCTTCAATCACCTGTTCCATTAAAGGGTCATATTATGTTTGATACAAGTCTTTTAAGGTAGCTTTGTTTCACATGAATATTGGTTGGTTGGTTGTATTGGAAACCAAGCCAACTTCATTCAAAGGAACATAACCATATAAGAATTCTTTTAACCAAAATGTCAGAGAAACCAAAATCTCAAACCTCTCATCAACCAATGACTATTCAAACTCATAAAATCATGAAATTTTGTTTGTCTCTTCATTATTAGACGGGCTCTAAAGATTGGCTCCTCTTAAGATTTTGCAAACTGAATTTGTTAATTTATTACATTCTAATTCTTTCCCAATACCCACCCTAGGAAAATCTCAAATTGGATCCCAAATGCTCATGATGATTCTTTCAGTTACATAAAGATCTTTACCTCTGACAAGAAAATGCCATCTTTGAATTTTGCAGGGAAGATCTATGAGATTGGATCATCAGGCATAAGCAGTTTAAAAGAGCACAGTGAAAAGAGAAACAAATGCCTCAGTGATTTCGCTACCCACTATGGTACCATCCCTCTTGTATCAACCAATGTTAAAGCTGTGGATGCGAGGCAAGAATGGTTCTGGTAATTTTTTAGCTGTAAAAATCATTTCCTGCCTGCTGATAACAATTTCAGTAATATATGTGTTCTGTATATTCTTTTCGAACACTGTGACCATACTTATAAGCTATAACACGAACATGCTTGTGTTTTCAGTCTGCTCGTTATGTAAATAAGGGGTGGGGGAAGATGTTACTATGTGGTATTCTTAGTCCAACTTCATTACTCTTTGAGACTATTGACTGCATGTGCTTGGTTTAGGATATCCTCCCTTCTAAAAAGCTTTTTAATCAAGTGAGGAAAGCCAGATTTAGAATCCTTTTTCACA
>NW_027069671.1:207360-255784 GCF_002906115.3 Quercus suber | reverse complement strand
TTTTTCACAGCCTTTTTGCCCAAATGAGATATCATTCTTAGGGGAATTTAAAGAATATTTTCATCAGCAGTGTTCAGTAGGGTGGAGCGAAAGCGAGAAAATTTTTTTACAGGAATTTGGTGGATGTTTCTGAACTGTGGTTATCACTTATCCCCTTATTAACTAAGGGAGAATGATGCTCATACGCCATAGATGCATGAGCTTTCGCCTTGATAACTTAAGCGAGTATACAACTAGTTACATAATTAATTGAGGGACCAAATCAGGAAGTGGACCTAAGCATGACATGGAGTTAGTTTGGATGCAGCTTTTTCTTTTAGTTTTTTTTAGCTTAGTACTTTGGAGCCTCATTTTTTAGGTACTTCTGCATATTTTTAGCCAAAAGCTGCATCCAACTGAACACAAGGTGTTGAGGCCCATGGGCCACATGACACATCCTAATCCCTTATCCGCCTACCTTGTCTTTGCCACCTAGGCTTAGTTTGCGCCATGGGTGGTTTGGCACTTATCATTTATTAGACTTATTAGCCTTTAAAATAGTTGGCTCAAATGGAAAATAATCACCTATTCAATTTTATTTCCTTCCTGCTTCCACTTTTTTTGTCTAAAAATAGATTAATTAATTAATTAATTCATAATCTGTTCTCACTATCATTTTCTGTCCCTGTACCTTTTTCACCTAACCAACCACACGCTCTTTAAGAATAAAATTTTATAATAAGCTCACGATTTCGAAGCTTACATTCATTTGCAAAGTTAAAAACACATAGCTATCAGATCTTGGGAATTTTTGAGGTAAGCGCACGTGGTGGGTAGAAGGTCGGTCCAATTACTTATCAAAAAAAAAAAAAAAGGTCGGTCCAATTAATTAGGCCAGCATTATGAAATTTGAGCACAAATAAGTACTGATTTTTGTAATCCCAGATCAATAAATATTAAAAATATATATATACACAATTATGCTGAAAGCTACAAATATATATATGGACAACAGTTGTTGAAAAAATAAAAAAGTCAAAAAGAAGGGAAACCCCTTGCAGACGCTACGCACGTGGCTTTTGAGACTTTTTTTGGTTTTGGTTTTGTTTATGTTTTGGGAAGTAATTATTTACAAGGTTAAGAAGACTTGTCAAAGCAAAAAATGTAAACCCAAACTACTGCATGAAAGCTTTCACACGTGGCATCTGAACTCTAATTACTAAATTCAAAGATTAATCTTTGACTTTGAGCTTAGGCGCCGGGAAAGTGGAACTAGAAAAGGGTTGAGTATCTGCGCTGGCTGTTTTGTTTGTTTAAAGCTAAAACTTGACGAAAATGATTAATTTTCCTTGTTAATTTTAATGGTGCAACAACTTGGAAGTAACAAATAAATTTTCGGCACCTTATTTTGTTACTTTTGTTTTCATTTTCTACTTCTCTTTTTATTAATAGGGGAGATATCCCATTATTTCAATTATGGTGGGCGGAAAATAAATAAGACGAGAGTATTATGGTAACTTCATATAGAAAGACCGATACTTGGAGTTATAGGAGTAGTATACCTAATTTATTGTGGCCAGACTCCATTGCCTCCAAAAGTTGCATTGAGGACCACATCGGTTAGGATTGTATTAATTACACCACTAACCTTCACTCAAACCTTCCACTTAGCATTTAATGTGATGTGACTTATCATTCAATGGAATTCTCAACTAGTTGAGAATATCGCCCAGGTTAACAAAATGGGCATGAGTCTGTCACATTTAGCCAAAATAATAGAAGGCGATTTAGTACGTGTCATTAGGGGTGTTTTGGAGTGCAAAAACACCTTTGAAGTTCATTTTCATAAATTCTCTCTATTTTTTCACTAATTTAAGCTTTGGAGTGCTTACTACCCGGCTATCATTATACCGCTTACTATTGCCCATCATGATATCGTGCTCTGTTTATGGATGAACGAGTGATACTATAATTCATCTAGAGCTTCTAATTTCCTATCCCCACACTTACAAATTAACCAAAGTTTGTATTTTACCGCTTACAGTTATTATGAATTTCCCAGTGCTAGCTAGCTCATGAAGTTATTATTATTATTATTATTATTATTATTATTATTATTAATGTAACAAATGCTAGAAAACGACATTAGATTGTGAGGGAAACATCTGAATTGAAAATGATAGTTTCATAAAATAAAATAAAATAATTGAAAAAAAGAATTGAAAATGATGGAGCACCTATATCTCCTGAAAAAAGATGGGAGTATCTGTAGTTTCGTGCATGCCAATAAAAGCATTGGCCTTTTGTTGATACCCGTTTTCGTGACACATTTCGTACAAGCCCGATTCAACTAAGCCCGACTTCTTTGTGGGCTCAATTTACGTATTATATTTTATTCTTTTAAGCATGGCCCGAGCCCATGCGAATGGTTGGAGAATTGAGTAGGAATGGTTTTGGTGGGTGTGGGTTAGTTCCCATTGGACCTTTTTACATAGGCCCGAACTGTATGTGCCGCGAAGTGGGCCAAGGACGCTGGGGGCATCTAGGGCCCATGAAGGAGGTCCAATGTCAGAAATTTCCACCCCAGACTTTACTCCATGCTCTGTGTGACTGTGCCCTTTATTTTCAGCTTAACTCCATTTTCCCACACCAAGGCAGCTGACTCTAAGAAAAAGCTGAGTAGCCTAGCCCACTCAGCCACCCAAATGTGGTCTTCAAGGCCTACAAAGACCAGAGACAGCAGCTGTAAAGAGGAAATAACTTTGTTTCCAAAATTATGCAAAAAGCAACCAAAACCTTTCCCTAAGCATAAAACATAATGCACCAAGTCATAGAAATAGCATCTGAAAGGTCCAAGGGCTTCCTCCCATCTAAAAACTGGTCACAAGCATCCCCTAGAGCTTGATATAAATATGTATCACCAGCCCACAAGAGGGGCAACGTTTTTCCCTACAAAAAACCCAAAACTTTGACACAAAAAGCCCAGTTAGCTACCTAGTGTATGGGACGATTTGAAGGCCTGGGGGTGAAAATATTGATATAGGGGAACTCTCCCTCTCTTGCTCGGGACCTCCTTCGATTTCCTCCTCTGTGTGACTGCGGGCTGAAATTTCTGACTCATGAAATATATAGTTTCTGCACTTTCTTGTGTTTTCATTTTTCTGTTGTTTTCTTCTGGCTGTTTTGTTTGTTTAAAGCTAAAACTTGACGAAAATGATTAATTTTCCTTGTTAATTTTAATGGTGCAACAACTTGGAAGTAACAAATAAATTTTCGGCACCTTATTTTGTTACTTTTGTTTTCATTTTCTACTTCTCTTTTTATTGATAGGGGAGATATCCCATTATTTCAATTATTGTGGGTGGAAAATAAATGAGACGAGAGTATTATGGTAACTTCATATAGAAAGACCGATACTTGGAGTTATAGGAGTAGTGTATCTAATTTATTGTGGCCAGACTCCATTGCCTCCAAAAGTTGCATTGAGGACCACATCGGTTAGGATTGTATTAATTACACCACTAACATTCACTCAAACCTTCTACTTAGCATTTAATGTGATGTGACTTATCATTCAATGGAATTCTCAACTAGTTGAGAATATCGCCCAGGTTAACAAAATGGGCATGAGTCTGTCACATTTAGCCAAAATAATAGAGGGCGATTCAGTACGTGTCATTAGGGGTGTTTTGGAGTGCAAAAACACCTTTGAAGTTCATTTTCATAAATTCTCTCTATTTTTTCACTAATTTAAATTTAAGCTTTGGAGTGCTTACTACCCGGCTATCATGATACCGCTTACTATTGCCCATCATGATATCGTGCTCTGTTTATGGATGAACGAGTGATACTATAATTCATCTAGAGCTTCTAATTTCCTATCCCCACACTTACAAATTAACCAAAGTTTGTATTTTACCGCTTACAGTTATAATGAATTTCCCAGTGCTAGCTAGCTCATGAAGTTATTATTATTATTATTATTATTAATGTAACAAATGCTAGAAAACGACATTAGATTGTGAGGGAAACATCTGGATTGAAAATGATAGTTTCATAAAATAAAATAAAATAATTGAAAAAAAGAATTGAAAACGATGGAGCACCTATATCTCCTGAAAAAAGATGGGAGTATCTGTAGTTTGGTGCATGCCAATAAAAGCATTGGCCTTTTTCAAACCATGGGGCTTTAGATTGTATGATGCAGTAAGTGTATGTTTAGGAATAGCTTATTTAACTGAAATTAAAAACTTTTTACTGAAAATACTATAAATAAAACTAAAGGATAGCTAAAATAGTACAGTCAGACCTATGAATAGTATCAAAAATTGTAATGAGGCCTATGAATAGTATCAAAAATAAGCTGAATAGTAAAAAAATTGGTTTTTTTAAGCCATGCCAAATGCACACTAAATGCACGTTATGGATTTTTTATTTTTTTATTTTAACTCTTTATAAAGAATAAAGATTCAAAAACACTAATAAAGAGTTTTGTAGTTTAAAATCTTAGAAGTTGGTTTAGTGGTTCTCAATGAGATCTTGGATTTAAAACTTCTAATCATTATCTTAGGTTCACTCCTAAGAAATTCCTCTATGTAAGTATCTAGTGTGTGTGTGTGTGTGTGTGTGTGAGAGAGAAGAGCGGACTACCCACGTTCAAGGGAAAAGATAAATACTTGATGAGGTATGAAAACTCATTTTAGACCCCAAAAAAAAAAAAAAAAAAAGGTTTTGAAGTTTAACGGTATTGTGTGATTATTAAAAACGAGTTTAGGCCCCCACAATGGCTTAACTATTAATTTTAACCAAGAAATTTGAATATTACCATGTTGTTAATTAACAGATATTCAAACCACAATGTTAATATGGATAAACTCATAAACAATAAAACACATTAACCATATACACAATGGCACATAGATAAGCATATATTCACGTGAAAATCCAAACAGTAAAAACACCATGGGGTCTAGCCTAACTCAGCAACTCCATTATGATGTATGATGGTTGTTGTGGTACAAACTATCTCACTACACTTCCCATACAAATAGATAGATATTTTACCTAAACTCATCTACAGACTCCTATCTTGTTTCTTCACTACCACTTGATGCCATTAATCAATTTGCCGACTGCCAAACCGATCTCTTGATCATTCCAAGACTTCTTGAAGATTTGTCTTGATCTTTGTGGTTTCAACTAGCACACTCTAACAACACGGGTGACAATCTTTGTGTTTTCGAATAAGGAACCTCTCAAGGATAATCAACGAGAGAGGTAGGAAGACAAAATAAAGCTCTCAAAAGGTTTTTCTCTATTTAGTGTAGTTGTCTTCCTTCTCATAAGATTAAGATTGAAATAGTGTTTAAATACAGTACTGTTTGGACTTGAAGTGGCTACAAACACATCCCTAGAAGCAAACATCAGAGTTTCTTCTTGGATTACCATTCTCGCATGCTCAAGCTTTGAATCTTGCTCAATCGAGGTGTTCACTGTTGCACAATAAACAAAAACTTTAGTCTTTAGCCCTCGTTACAATATCTCAAAATATAAAACTCAAAGTTAGGAAGAAATTTGTCATGCAATTAGCCAACTAAAAAAATCCTAACAGTTACCCCCATTTAAAAAAAAAAAAAAATTGTATTCAATTTTTTCCATCCCACTTATTGTAAGGAGAGAGAGAGTGAGAGATTAAAATATATGCACTAAAAAAAAAAATTGAATGTTGGATATGTCAAATGATAATGAAATAAGGATGAAGTTGGAAAGGATGCATAATTTATCACTTATAAATTATAAAGGGTAAATTGTGTATTTGGTCTGTGTCCTTTGCACCATATTTTAATTTGGTCCATAACATTTCAATTTGTTCAATATAATGCCTAATATTTCAATCCAGTGTCAATTTAGTTTCTGTCATTATCTTTTAAATGAAAATTGATGATATGTGACAAATGGCCAAAATAAAAAAAAAAATTATTTTATTGCCATATTAACATAAGCTAATTTTTTATTTTGGCCGTTAGTTACATCAGCAATTTCCATTCAAAAGATAACGACAATGACTAAATTGACACAGTATTAAAAAGTTAGGAACCAAATTAACATAATTGAAAGGTTAGGAACCAAATTAAAATATGGTGTAAAAAATAAAGACCAAATACGTAATTTACCCAATTAAAAATAATAATGACTCACTTATATGATATGGACAACTTGGACCTATCATTTTGTACCGTTCCAAAAAGATAGAATATGTCTGTTTACTGCTTCAAATAAATGACTTGATTTAATTAAGAGTGCAAGGTGCTCCCCTATATTGGGATATAGGGAACATTAAAGATGTGTAAAACATAAACCATGGGTTTTGGGCTGGATTTGGCAGAGTAATTACCATTTAGTTAGGGTATGAGGTCCGGGGTGCAACAGCCTAAACCTACCTTGTTGCTGTCCCCCATCCCTCCCTCCCTCCCTCCCTCCCTTTAGGTCTTTAAGAAACCTGGACAAAAGTTGCTTTATCATGAGAGAGAGAGAGAGAGAGGCCTTAAGGCTA
This sequence comes from Quercus suber, assembly GCF_002906115.3. Classification (NCBI taxonomy): domain Eukaryota; kingdom Viridiplantae; phylum Streptophyta; class Magnoliopsida; order Fagales; family Fagaceae; genus Quercus; species Quercus suber. The sequence goes on along the minus strand of NW_027069671.1, from coordinate 249,252 downwards.
GAGAAAAACAAAAGAAAAAAGAGCAGAGAAGGAAAAGTAATCAGAGGCAAGGATTATAAAGCTTCGAAACTATGTTAACGAAATCATGGATGTATGGAACTATAATATTTAAGGAAGGAGGAGCTGGAAAAATTTTGGATGCCAGCCCTCTTACTATTCGTTTCTAATGGAGGGAAGATGACTACAACGGGATAGGGAATAATCGTGATGCTAACAGCTGGTAGGAAGTAGGAAACCACTCTACCTGAATCTTCTAGACTCTTCTAGAAGAGTACAATCCATATAATTTCATCTTTCTACTTCTTTAACACTATCCAATCCAATTAATAAGGATAGACACACACCTTTGCTCCTTCCTCCCCCCCCCTCCCCCAAAACAACAAAAAAAACCCCAAATAAAAAAGGGAAAACCCACATATTACACGTGTTGAGAGAGAGAATTCACATTCTCTTTTAAGAGCCTGTTTGGAGTTGTAATGTACCTTCTGAAGCACTTTGAACAACTACCATAGGGCAGATCCCGATTTAATGTAATCCAATCCTATTTGTTTCTAGAAATTTTTATCAGCAAACAGATTAAAAAAAAAAAAAGTGTTTTTATGCAACAATTTTTAGATGTTCATTAAATTCACTACCTCTTTCTGTGACAATAAACCTGGGATGGAAGGACCTGCACATCACAGGTTTCATTGAAAATGTTGATTTCAGTATCCATATTGTGTTATAGTATTTGACAATTTTCTTGTTCCTATTTAACAGGACATGGTGATACATATTACAAATATGGAGGATGCTGGTTAGTTTGGTTGATTGGCACTTATAGTATGGTTCTCTCAAAAGCTACATTTTTTCACAGGAAGGGTCTGTTGATATCATTTATTGCTGAAAATTAAAAATTTATTGCTAAAAACAGAGTAGCAAAATAATTTTTAAACTATGAATAATGCTTGTCGGACCTAGTTTTAAAGTTATTGTTGCGTTTTTCCGTACTTTTTGAAAAAACGCAAAATGCAAAACGAGCACGCGCTACGCAAACACACACGAAATACTTGGATCTATATACCCACAAGATGCCCTCATCCATTCTTGATTATGTATATAGGGAGAGGTTAGCCGTTATTATCTTTGTTGGGGAGATACACATCTTGAAGAGTTTCCTTGAATAATTAATATAACATATAGAGACATACTTTAACCAAAAAAAGCCTAAGGCCAATGGTATCTAGGGAGAGATTAGCAATTATTATCTTTGTTGGGGAGATAAACACCTTGAAGAGCTTCCTTGAATAATTAATATAATATATAAAGAGACACTTTAACCCAAAAAGCCTAAGCCTAATGGATATGTGCTCAATTATGTTATATTAACCACTCGTTCTTCTCATCTTTATTCAATGTGGGCCTTCAATCACACGTGTAACCCAATAATCTCCCCTTCACGTGGGTTTTTTTTTTTTTTTTTTCTTTTCCCCTCTAGGATCTTTGTGTCCTTGCTGGGTAGGGACCATGAACACCTCACCACCTTCATTGCACACCACCATGGGGCTCTGATACCACTTGTTGGGGAGATAAACACCTTGGGGAGCTTTCTTAAATAATTAATATAATATATAGAGACACAATTTAACCCAAAAGGCTTAAGCTCAATCGATATGTGCTCAATTATGTTATATTAAACACTCGTTCTTCTCATTTTTATTTAATATGGAACTTCACCCACACGTGTAACCCAACAATTTTACTATCTTTTAGAGATTTTTATTTATGTGACAAAATAAAAGCACTTTTATTTAATTGTTTTTTTAATGTCCCTAATTGAATCTCAATCTCATACCGAAATTGTGAAGACATGCATTGCAATGTCACTGCTTGTTGCCAATGCCAATGGTGCTCCCCAATATGGGTGAAAGGTAGTTGTCTATACCTTTCTTCATGTAAGTTTGTCACTTTGTCTGGAAGGTGCACTGGATAAGCCTTGAAGTGCTTTTAATGTCCAAAGGACTGTAAATATATTACCTTTACTTTATGTTTTTGACATAGACAAGCACCCCACTTATGGTTGGCTACTTGGCTTTGTGTATTCTTCAATCACCTGTTCCATTAAAGGGTCACATTGTGTTTGATACAAGTCTGTAGCTTTGTTTCACATGAATATTGGTTGGTTGGTTGTATTGGAAACCAAGCCAACTTCATTCAAAGGAACATAACCATATAAGAATTCTTTTAACCAAAATGTCAGAGAAACCAAAATCTCAAACCTCTCACCTACCAAGGACTATCCAAACTCATGAAATCATGAAATTTTGTTTGTGTCTTCATTATTAGACGGGCTCTCAAGATTGGCTCCTCTTTGCAAACTGAATTTGTCCCCCAACACACAAAAAAAATTCACATTCTCTTTTAAGAACCTGTTTGGAGTTGTAATGTACCTTAAGCACTTTGAACAACTACCATAGGGCAGATCCCCATTTAATGTAATCCAATCTAATCACTTAAATTTTTAATCCAATCCTATTTGTTTCTAGAAATTTTTATCAGAAGACAGATTTAAAAAAAAAAAGTGTTTTTATGCAACAATTTTTAGATGTTCATTAAATTCACTACCTCTTTCTGTGACAATAAACCTGGGATGGAAGGACCTGCACATCACAGGTTTCTTTGAAAATGTTGATTTCAGTATCCATATTGTGTAATAGTATTTGACAATTTTCTTGTTCCTATTTAACAGGAACATGGTGATACATATTACAAATATGGAGGATGGTGGTCAGTTTGGTTGATGGGCACTTATAGTATGGTTCTCTCAAAAGCTACATTTTTTCACAGGAAGGGTCTATTGATACCATTTATTACTGAAAATTAAAAATTTATTGCTAAAAACAAAGTAGCAAAATAATTTTTAAACTATGAATAGTGCCTGTGGGACTCAGTTTTAAAGTTATTGCTGGGTTTCTGTACTTTTTGAAAAAACACAAAGCGCACACGCGCTACGCAAGCATACACAAAATTCTTGGATCTATATACCCACGAGATGCCCTCACCCATTCTTGATTATGTATCTAGGGAGAGGTTAGCAGTTATTATCTTTGTTAGGGAGATAAACATCTTGAAGAGTTTCCTTAAATAATTAATATAACATATAGAGACACACTTTAACCCAAAAGGCTTAATCCCAATCGATATGTGCTCAATTATGTTATATTAACTACTCGTTCTTCTCATTTTTATTCAATGTGGAACTTCACTCACACGTGTAACCCAACAATTTTACTATTTTTTAACCCAATCGATATGTGCTCAATTATGTTATATGAACACCTCCCCACCTTCATTGCACACCACCATGGGACTCTGATACCACTCGTTGGGGAGGTAAACACCTTGGGGAGCTTTCTTGAATAATTAATATAATATATAGAGACACACTTTAACCCAAAAGGCCTAAACCCAATTGATATGTGCTCAATTATGTTATATTAACTACTCGTTCTTTTCATTTTTATTCAATGTGGGACTTCACTCACACGTGTAACCCAACAATTTTACTATCTTTTAGAGATTTCTATTTATGTGACAAAATAAAAGCACTTTTATTTAATTATTTTTTTAATGTCCCTAATTGAATCTCAATCTCATACCGAAATTGTGAAGACATGCATTGCAATGTCACTGCTTATTGCCAATGCCAATGGTGCTCCCCAATATGGTTGAAAGGTAGTTGTCTATACCTTTCTTCATGTAAGTTTGTCACTTTGTCTGGAAGGTGCACTGGATAAGCCTTGAATTGCTTTTCATGTCCAAAGGACTGTAAATATATTACCTTTCCTTTATGTTTTTGACATAGACAAGCACCCCACTTATGGTTGGCTACTTGGCTTTGTGTATTCTTCAATCACCTGTTCCATTAAAGGGTCACATTGTGTTTGATACAAGTCTGTAGCTTTGTTTCACATGAATATTGGTTGGTTGGTTGTATTGGAAACCAAGCCAACTTCATTCAAAGGAACATAACCATATAAGAATTCTTTTAACCAAAATGTCAGAGAAACCAAAATCTCAAACCTCTCACCCACCAAGGACTATCCAAACTCATGAAATCATGAAATTTTGTTTGTGTCTTCATTATTAGACGGGCTCTCAAGATTGGCTCCTCTTTGCAAACTAAATTTGTTAACTTATTACATTCTAATTTCCCAATACCCACCCAAGGAAAATCTCAAATTGGATCGCAAATGCTCATGATGATTCTTTCAGTTACATAAAGATCTTTACCTCTGACAAGAAAATGCCATCTTTGAATTTTGCAGGGAAGATCTATGAGATTGTATCGTCAGGCATAAGCAGTTTAAAAGAGAACAGTGAAAAAAAGAAACAAATGCCTCAGTGATTTCGCTACCCTCTATGGTACCATCCCTCTTGTATCAAACAATGTTAACGCTGTGGATGCGAGGCAAGAATGGTTCTGGTAATTTTTTAGCTGAAAAAAAAATCATTTCCTGCCTGCTGATAACAATTTCAGTAATATATATTCTGTATGTTCTTTTGGAACACAGTTACCATACTTATAACTATAAGCTATATCACGAACATGCTTGTGTTTTCAGTATGCTTGTTTTGTAAATAAGCTGTGTGGCTGTATTCATTATTTTCTATATAAAAATAATTCATTAATCTTTCTCATTCTGAATTGTATATTTCGGATATGGCATTTCAATTGGGATTGCTTTGCTGAAGCAATACTTCCTGATATTATTAATTCATTTTGGATATCTGCACAACCACCGCCCATTTTGTGTCACCCATTGCTTCTGGATATCTACACAAAGCTCTGACCAAAGAAATCTACATAACAATTGCCTCTTTTTTGTCAACTACCTGTTTAATATTGTTTTTTTCTTTTAATTTTTTTTTTTTTTTGGTTTATTTGTTTAGGAACCGCTTTTTCAAGCTTTCTTTTTTTAGGTACAAATATCCCTTAATACTTTTTAGCAATTAAACAAATAAGTTTTCAATAAAAGAAACTACTTTATGGAAAAGGGTTTGTTTGCGGAACAAGAGGTTATATGTGTCTGTCTCAAAAAGAAATATTTTCAATAGCTATGTTCTGTAGGGTGGACTTGTTTACAAACAAAGAGGCTATAACATATTCATACCTAACGACTTTTCACAAAGTGGGGGAGGGGGAAGATGTTACCATGTGGTATTCTTAGTCCAACTTCATTACTCTTTGAGACTATTAACTGCTTGTGCCCAAATGAGATATCACTCTTAGGGGAATGAGAGGCTTTAAAAAGGAGTATTTTCATCAGCTGCGTTCGGTAGGGTGGAGCAAAAGTGAGGAAATTTTTTACAAGAATGGGGGGTGTTGGGAGATCTCCTTGTAATGACTTGTTTAAATAAAGTAGAAGGTTAAGATTCTCAAATCACTTGCTTAAGATATTTCATGTTTTATTTTTATCCTATTGAAAGTGATGACTATTTGGTGGAGGTTTCTGAACTGTGGTTATCACCTTATTAACTAAGGGAGAATGACGAGGAGTTAGTTTGGATGCAGCTTTTTTCTTATAGTTTTTTTAGCTTACATACTTTGGAGCCTCATTTTTTAGGTACATCTGCATACTTTTTACCAACTTGCGACAAATAAATTTTTAGCCAAAAGCTGCATCCAAATGTAATGAACACAAGGTGTTGAGGCTCATGGGCCATCATAACATGACATATCCTAACCCCTTATCCGCCTACCTTGTCTTTGCTACCTTGGTTTAGTTTGTGCCAGAGGTGGTTTGGCACTTATCATTTAGACTTATGTTTTAATAGTTGGCTCCAATGGAAAATAATCATCTATTCAATTTTATTTCCTTCCTGCTTCCACTTTTTTAGTCTAAAAATTAATTAATTAATTCATAATATATTCTCTTTATCATTTTCTGTCTTTATATCTTTTCTACTAAACCAACCACACTTTTTTAAGAATAAGATTTATAATAAGCTCGTGATTTTGATGCTTTTACACTAATTTGCAAAGTTAAAAACACCAGCTATCACATCTTGGGAATTTTGAGGTAAGCGCACGTGGTGGGTATAAAGGTCGGTCCAATTAATTAGGCCAGCATTATGAAATTTAAGCACAAATAAGTACGGATTTTTGAAATCCCAGATCAATTATATTAAATATATATATATATATATATACAATTATGCTGAAAGCTACAAATATGTATGGACAACAGTTGTTGAAAAAGAAAAGTCAAAAAGAAGGGAAACCCCTAGCAGACACTACGCACGTGGCTTTTGAGACATTTTTTTGTTTTGTTTTGTTTTTGTTTATGTTTTGGGAAGTAATTATTTGCAAGGTTAAGAAGACTTGTCAAAGCAAAAATGTAAACCCAAACTACTGCATGAAAGCATTCACACGTGGCATCTGAACTCTAATTACTAAATTCAAATATTAATCTTTGACTTTGATCTTATGCGCCGGGAAAATAGAACTATAAAAGGATTGACGAAAATGATTAAATTTCTTTGTTGGTTTTAATAGTACAACAACTTGGAAGTGACAAATAAATCTTCGTAACCTTATTTTGGTACTTTTGTTTTCAATTTCAACTTTTCTTTTCTGATAGGGAAAATATCCCATTATTTTGGTTATTGTGAGTGGATAATAAATGAGGCAAGGGCATTATGGTAACTTCATATAAAAAGATCGATAATTGAAATCATAGGAGTGATGTACCTAATTTACTGTAGCCAGACTCCATTGCTCCCAAAAGCTGCATATTGAAGACCACATCAACCAGTTAAGATTGTATTAATTACATCACCAATCTTCACTCAAACCTTCTACTTAGTATTTAATGTGATGTTGCCTATCCCTCAATGGAATTTCCAACTAATTAAGAAGAGCGCCTAGTTTAACAAAATGGGCATGAGCCTGAAGCATCTACAAAAGGCGATTCAGCACATGTCATTAGGGGTATTTTGGAGTGCAGAAACACCTTCGAAGTTCATTTTCATAAATTCTCTCTATTTCCTCACTAATTTAAGCTTATGGAGTGCTTACTACCCGGCTATCATGATACCACTTAATGTTGCCCGTCATGATACCGTGCTCTGTTTATGGATGAACGAGTGATACTATACTTGATCTAGAGATTCTAATTTCCTACCCCCACACTTACTAAATTAACCAAAGTTCGTATTTACTGCTTAACAGTTATTATGAATTTCCTAGTGCTACCTCATGAAGTTCAGATTTGCCTCTTTGCGAGAATAAAAAAGGAATAAGTTAATGCCTTTAGGCCCGTTACCTTTTTTTTAAAAAAAAGGATAGGTTTTTTTCAAACCAAAAAAAGAAGAAGATAAGTTTGATCGCTAAACTTATATTTTGTGTATAATTTCAAACTACAAAAACTCAAAAATTAAACATTTGATCGATGACATAAGCTATCAATCTTTAATCTTTTTGAAGTCTTGCAAGCATAGAAGATATAAGAAAAAATATATAATCTAATTGTGGAATTGTCAAAACTGATATCCAATAAAAAAATATTGAGCGGAGTTATAGCCTTAGTTTACAACCAAGTTTATTACTAAACTTTGTTCAAAGTTTAATTATATTGGGCCTAAAAAAATTTAGGGTGATTACACATTTTTTTAAAGGTAAAAAAAATCATAAAATTTTTAAATTTTATATATAACTAGTTGCAGAGCCGCACATTGCGCGTGATAATTTTTTATATAAAATACTATTTTAGTCCCTAGACTTTATAAAGAATTTTTTATTAAAAAAAAATAGTTTTATCATATTTTTCATAATTTTGTCTATAACGTTTTTGTTATTTATTTATCATTATCATATATTTATTGGTTGATGATTTGCATAACATAGACATTAAATAAGAGGAAGAACTATTCATTAGATTTTTTTTAAGTCATGGTGTATGAAGATTATGATTATATATATATATATAAGGTTAAATGAAGTGTCAAAAAATGAGATTATAAAATTTTCCAACTTTATTTCTAATATAATTTCTAAATTACTAAAGAACATCTCATTTTTAGTTATGATAGGAAATATAATTTCTCTAGTTAGAGTTTGATCAGTTTTAAATTTAAATTTTGTATTATTATATTTAATTGTTGATTATTGATTTAATTAAGTGAATGTAATGGTTGATTTTATTGCACTATAAAGTTTTTAATGTCCACTGTATAGCTATCTCTATTTTATTTCTTACTCCTCTTGACCACATTTTTATTTGTATGTTCTCTTGCTAGTTGTAAATTTTATTGTTATCAATAAGAAATAGATATCATGGATGGCTTAAATAGATAAAGATATAGTTGCGCTAGTGGTATGTCAAAGGGTTTTTTTTTTTTTTTTTTTAAGGAAATATGAAAGGCATTTCTTTAGTTTGGTCTCATTATGAAGATTATGATTATATATATATATATATATATATAAGGTTAAATGAAGTGTCAAAAAATGAGATTATAAAATTTTCCAACTTTATTTCTAATATAATTTCTAAATTACTGAAGAACATCTCATTTTTAGTTATGATAGGAAATATAATTTCTCTAGTTAGAGTTTGATCAGTTTTAAGTTTAAATTTTGTATTATTATATTTAATTGTTGATTATTGATTTAATTAAGTGAATGTAATGGTTGATTTTATTGCACTATAAAGTTTTTAATGTCCATTGTATAGCTATCTCTATTTTATTTCTTACTCCTCTTGACCACCTTTTTATTTGTATGTTCTCTTGCTAGTTGTAAATTTTATTGTTATCAATAAGAAATAGATATCATGGATGGCTTAAATAGGTAAAGATATAGTTGCGCTAGTGGTATGTCAAAGGGTGTATTTTTTTTTTTTTTTTTTTTAAGGAAATATGAAAGGCATTTCTTTAGTTTGGTCTCAATCAATTAAGGTATTCATAATATATTAACGGAAGTAATAATGAGCCTTAAATTTTTTTTTTTTTTTTTTTTAATGTATGAAGTGGTTAGGTTAGTAGTATGTCAATGTTTGTATAAAAAAAATTTTAAAAATAATTCCAAGGAAATGTAAAAGGCATTTTTTTGAAAAAAGAAAAAACTAAATTGTGACTTTTTGAATTGTAGAAATATGATTGTTTTAATTACCTTGTTTATAGATTTCATTATTAAGTTATAAACATCTAAATTAAAGTAGATGAATATATAAATGCAAAATTATATGTAAAGTTACAACCACACAAGATAAATATGTATAGATAATAATAATAATGATATATATATATATATTGTAGGGGCTGGCTTTGAGCACTTCTACTACTGAATGAGTTAACTCAGGCCCAACTAGCCCAATACAATAAATTTATAGAAAATTGGTTTAAGAACTAGGCCTTAGTGAGGGTTACAACAACTAGACACGGTTATAAGCTGATTTGAATAACAAGGACGCGGACTAAAGTATGAAATTCTGTCCTCGGCCCACCCCGGAGGAGCTTGTAATTCTTATTATTTCTTCAGTGCTCTGTTACAGAAGTTTCAAAGATGATACAAATGGCTACTGTGTTTTTTGTTTCTAAATTCCTGCTCTCCTCCTTTCATGGAGGATTTCTTACATTATAGATTCCCTTTTAATTGATCTTGACCCTACATTTTTTGATTATACAGGTCACTACTTGAGTGCTTGTCCCATCAGCCGCCTTACCAAACCTTCTGTGAGTTGCAGCGCTGTTCAGGGATCATTTCTTCATTAATATGGCCAGAACGTTAGTTGTGAGCATTTAATGCGGAGGTGACAGTTTCTCCTTGAATTGCTCCTCCACCATGCTCCCATAGCTGACTCATTGCACTTATCCTTTTTCTTGGGATGCTCTGGGAGGCTGCCTTTGATGGTGTGCCATTCTTTCCTTCTATGATCTCAGTTTACTGAGAACAGGGCTGTCCTCGGCAATGTCTCCTGGTAATTTGGACTTTCTTTGTTCATCCTGGGACAATGAATCAGCATGGGTGTTTCCACTTTTGGAGACGTGTGACAAGCTGAAAAGATTGAAGTTTGACCGCAAGCATTTGACCTAGCTTAAGTACTCTTGCATCCTCGCATCCCTGACTTCCAACTCTTCCTTTACCTAGCCTACTACCAATCTTGAGTCCGAGAACATCTCTACTGCTTTTCCTCCCATTTTCTACACCATAGCCATTCCTTGTAACAAGGCCTCANATGTTAAATAAAATGATATGAGAAAAAAAAATACATAAAAATAAACACTAACTTATCCAAATAATTCTATGTAATATAATAATAGCACATTCTTATATACTATTTTTAATTATTTATAATGCAATATGACAATATTTAACAAGCAAAGTCATAAAAAAAAAATAAAAAAAATAAAAAAATAAAAACTTAAAACACAAAACTAAATCCCAGCTACCAAAATAGAGTTCTAAAGAATACAAAACTTTATCAAGCTAAAATAGAGATGCAAGAAAAATAAAAATAAAAATCCACCAACAAATTGAGGGAGAAAGAGTGGGAAATAACTACTTTTTTATGAGAGAAAATTATGTAAAGAATGGAAGAGTGAATGACAAATTTATACTAAGAGGATGATAATAAAAAAAAACCAAATAAAGGAAGATAAAAGGAAAGAGGAAGAGTGATATCAAGGTAGAATGTTTGGGGAGATGAAAAAGTAAAGAGAATGAGAAAGATTGGAGAAAGTATAAATGTTAAAAAAAATGAGTATAATTTGATGAGAATAATTTTCTTTTATTTGAATTGAAGTAAAATATTACATTTTTTATTTTCTAAAACAAAAAGATAGAGAAAATATAAATAATTTAATGATAGGGAGGATATGGTTGAATTTCAATATTGAGTAAAATAGAAGAGAAGAAAAAAATAACAAAAATTAAAAGATATAACAATAAACACTAAATTATCCAAATTAATGTAATGGAATACTATTTTATTTTTATCTACTATCTTTAATTTTTTATAATATAGTCGGATACAATTTAACAATCAAAGAGCAAAATAATAATAATAATAACTTTAAACACAAAACTAAATTGTATCAACCTAAATTAGAGTTCTTAAAAACGCAAAAATTTATCAACTTAAAGTGGAGATGCAATAAAAAATAAAAATCCACCAAAACAGAGAGAGAGAGAGAGAGAGAGAGAGAGAGAGAGAGAGAGAACTATGCAAAGAATGGAAAAGAGTGACAAATTTATAGTAAGAGGGAAGGGATAAGAAGAGACAAATAAAGGAAGATGAAGGGAAAGATGAATAGCAATATTAAAGTAGAGGGTAGTGGGGAGATGAAAAAAGTGTAAATATTTAAAAAATAAGTTAATTTTAAAAAAAATTACAGGAAAATTGGAAATAAAAAAGAAATATATATAGATGTTAAAACCGACAAAGATGAATACGTAAAGTCAATAATCTATTTATATATATATATATATATATATATATTGGTAAAAAAATAGGAATAAATAATAATTATGTGGCGAATGATGTGGTGATGATGTGGTGCAAAAAGAGCTCAGCAACAATAAATGTCAAACTTCAATTTTTAATAATATATAGATATTGATAATTTGTTTGACCACAATGACCAGTATGTTGCTTAGAAAGTTCCAAGATTTAATTTAGGTTTCACACGGAAACTTGCATGATATTGGAATAAAAAAAGCATCTGTGGTTCTTGGAAAGTTCAGAGTCACACCAAAAGCAATGTAAAAAGCATCAATATGGGACTTTAAAGTTCAAAGAGTTGTTGGACACACCGAAAGCAAGCCACATTTAAAGGCTCCTCTTGCTTGCATTCACCCTCTTCCTAATTTGTCTTTCACTTTCTCGAGTTATATTGCAATCCCTTCACAGTTTTCTTTCTCCTCCTTTCAGATCTTTACACCTGTTTGCTCATAAATCTTGATGGCTCTTGTGACCTGCAAAGGAGCCTCATCTTCTTCTTTCACCCACCAACCCAAGAAATTTGATGTCTTCTTGAGTTTCAGAGGTGAAGATACCCGTCTTGGTTTTGTAGGCCATTTGTATATGTCCGATCTGAGGAGATCCGTTCGAGTTCAGGCGAGATCTCGAAGAGATTCGGCCTGATCTCTTCGAGATATGCCGAGATCTCATCGAGATCCTACCAGATCTCACCGAGATCGACTTGATCTCTTCGAGATCCGTCGAGACCTTGCCAAGATCCGGTCAGGTCTCGCCAAATCCGGCGGCTTTTGGCAAAATCCGGCAGTTTTTCTCACAACCCGAAACCGACCGAGGACCGATCCGTACCCGATGAAAATCCGACCACCCGAACCGACTCCGTTCGCCGGTCGGCGGCGGGTCTATGTCTGGAAAATCCGAAGTGATCGGGTCGGTTCCGGGTTGGGCACAAACCCGACCCGGACCGACCCGTGGACAGCCCTAGTAAAAAGCATCAATATGGGACTTTAAAGTTCAAAGAGTTGTTGGACACACCGAAAGCAAGCCACCTTTTAAGGCTCCTCTTGCTTGCATTCACCCTCTTCCTAATTTGTCTTTCACTTTCTCGAGTTATATTGCAATCCCTTCACAGTTTTCTTTCTCCTCCTTTCAGATCTTTACACCTGTACACCTGTTTGCTCATAAATCTTGATGGCTCTTGTGACCTGCAAAGGAGCCTCATCTTCTTCTTTCACCCACCAACCCAAGAAATTTGATGTCTTCTTGAGTTTCAGAGGTGAAGATACCCGTCTTGGTTTTGTAGGCCATTTGTATAATGCTTTGTGTCAACGGAGTATTAATACTTTTATTGATAATAACCTTCAAATGGGAGAAGAAATTTTCGTAGGACTTCTCACAAAGTCATTGAAAGTTCAAAGATTTCAATAATTGTATTCTCAGAAAACTATGCATCCTCTAAATAGTGCTTGGATGAACTTGTCAAGATTGTTGAGTGTAAGAAAAAAGACCAGTTAGTGCTACCGATTTTTTACAACATAGATCCATCAGAAGTTCGTAACCAAAAAGGAAAGTTTGGAAAAGCACTATCTAAACATGAAGAAAAATTAAAGGATTACAAGGTGCAAAGCTGGAGGGAAGCTTTATTTGAAGCTGCAAATATATCTGGTTGGCATTACCAGCGTAGGTACGTATTTAATGACAACTGTTGTACTTTTTACAAGTTTCACTGGTTTGTTATGATAAGTAATTTTATTGCTAAACAACAATTACCACTAATTTATCGGTGTTAGTTTTTTGGCCAAGGGTTTTTTTTTTTTTTTTTGATTGAGAAAACACTACTATAGAAGTTAGCTGGCAATGTAGAAATAGAAAGATTTAAAAAATTAAAAAAAAAAAAATTTACCTTACCAAGTAAATAGTAGGAGTTTCTCCCACATATTATTTATTTAAAAAACATTTCCCAAAAACGTCCTTAATAATTTACTTCTAGTATATATATATATATTTTTTATACAAGATAGAAATTCTACTTTAGCCTAATTTAATAAGTATATATGTGTGTAAAGTTTTCTCCTAAAAACTTGAACTCCGGCCCTTATTCCCTCACACCCCATAAGCACTTAATACTTGTAGAGTGACCATTGCATCAAGGATGCGTGATGGTAGTTCTAGTATTAAAAATGAGTTGTAAGTTGTAACAAGTTTCAATTCTCAATAACTAGTTAGATTTTCACTGCAACTCACGCTCAAAAAAAAAAAAAAGATTTTCATTGCAACTTTATGCAATATGTACAGTTATCATAATCGTTTTTTTTTTTTTTTTTTTTTTTGAGAGTCAAACAATGGTTGAACCAGACCCAACTTCATTAGCCTAAGGTATGTTCAACTGTTCATCCACTCGCTACACTTGAGTCCTAGGGAGAAAACTAACTAAACCGTCAGAGGGTCCTCGGCCGGTTCACTCCAGTCACCTTCAATAGTCTTTTTCTTTCTTTTCAAGTCATTTAAACGCCATTGAAGTTCAGAGCATTCGGCCTACTAATTTTCACACATCATCAAACTTAAAGTTTATTGAAACACTCCATAGAAGAATTGAGATATGTTGTAACACTGTGAAATCTATTAAAACATTTGATGCAAAAATACTAGGTACAAAAATTAGAGTAAAACTTCATCCATGCTATAGTAATTTTAAAATAAAGTAGTACTTGACACAAAATATAAAATGAAATTGAAATCTCCTAGAGCACTCAATACAAATTTTAAAATATATTGTAACAGTGGAAATCTAATGGGATAAATCATACAAAAAAAATCTATGGACAGTTCATACCAAAAAAAAAAAAATCTGTAATAAATTAAAGTGGAACTTCATACTAAAGATCCCACTTTCTTGAGTTTCCACCGCCACTCTTTTATATTCGCACCTCATCAGTATTGATGTCATTAACATAGTACTACAGAATTATTTGCAAGTCTAATATAACAATAGGCAAAACAAATTCATCCCAATTACTAAAACAAATAAAAAAAAATCTGATTATAAAAAATGGGAACTTATGTTAAATATGCATACAAATACTTTTTTTTTTTTTTAAATGGAAAAATGTAATTTTTTTTTTAATTTATTGGATATTTTTAAATATTACTCTCTTGGTCTTGTTTTGTTTGGTCACTTTAAAAAATCCAAGTTTTTTAGGGAATATTATTTAATGCATTGTATTTTAGATAAAAATGTACAAATTTTCGAAACTACCCTAGTGAAAGGGAGGTATCAACTTTTTAAAAATGAAATGAAGAGCATGTTAGGAAATTTATTTATATTAGAATTAAAACTTTTGTGGGTTTCAGTTAGCTCAACTGGTAAAATCTCTGATGGTTATATAAGAGATTTAGGATTCAATCCCTGCCTACACCAAAGATTGATTGGTGTCTTGGTCTGATAATAAAGAGCTATTATCAGAAGCGGACGTTATAAGTTGATACTCTCTTAAAAAAAAATTAGAACTTTTTAAATAGGAAATAGGATATACTTTTTGGACATCTCAAAATGGAATAAAGACCAAACAATTTGTAAGGGATGGAGTATGTCACAAAGAATATATAGCAATAATTATTTTTCTATTTTAAAATATATATTTCAACGAGAGTTTTGTAACTCAACTAACATTTTTTTTTTCAACAAAGATATATGTGGTTCAAACCCTCTATCTAGTCTAACTTTTTCCAAATGATTTAGTAGGACTCTGAAATCCTTTAAATCACAATTCTCATTACATTTTCCTTAGAAAATCACAACTAAGTAAATTGAATGCCCTGATCCAAGTCTAGCCTATGTTGGCATGCTAAAAATATACTAGTAGAGCATTCACATTTGAGGTGGTAAAATAGCCAAAATGCTATTTAAACCTAAAGGTCCTAAACACCATTGACTCAATTTCTACTGAACGCCCACACATTTAAAAAATCTAATAACAGCACAATCTCATAATGTTAATGGATTACAATATTTTTTTTATAATAAAAAAAAATTCAAGATGAAGAAATGGTTGCATGTGTAAACATAGACAAGTAAGATGATGCAGGGGCATCTCAGATAGTAATTTCAGCATTGGACCATAATGCCTTCTATATATATCTATCTTACAACGTAAAAATTTTAATTGAGACCCAAAAATTGAATAAATAAAAATTGAAAAAAAAATAAACAAATCGTTGGTGAAAACTCTTTTACAGAGTCTCATAAAAAATAAAAATAAATAAATAAATAAAAAACTCTTTTACAAAGCGGAGTCATTTCAAGGGTGACTCTAAATATTGGCAAGAGGTTTTAAACCTATAATCTCACAAATGTTATGAGGCCCTAGGAAACGTTAAACCCACCGCTTGGAGTTTAGTTATAGTTTATTAATAACTAAGATTTAGAACATGAGATTGGTGCATGATTTTAGACGGTAATTAATTCAAAAAGTTGTACTTTGTTCAAAAGTCTCTTATTATGTATCTGTATCAAGAATATCTGCTTCACTTGGGTTTAAGGATGTAGTTTCCTTTCTGTATCTTCGTTGGCCCTAGAGTTTATATATTTGAATTCCTTTTTTAAGGTTTGCTGGATGGGTTGTTGTGCATGAGTGCATCTACGGGTACCTTATTTTGAAATTCAGAAACCAATTATTATCCATTCATGACATATTGACATTCAACGATAGAAAGATTTATGAATTGGGCAATTGTTTCATTTGGATGCAATATTGCTACAATATTGGGGTATCCAAAATGCACAAGACATCATTCTTGATCTAAAATGTTTACATTATTGTAATCATGGGCCCTTGGGTATTATATCAAGGACCGTACAATCGTTTTGACAT
Organism: Quercus suber; assembly: GCF_002906115.3. Lineage (NCBI taxonomy): Eukaryota > Viridiplantae > Streptophyta > Magnoliopsida > Fagales > Fagaceae > Quercus > Quercus suber. The sequence goes on along the minus strand of NW_027069671.1, from coordinate 232,922 downwards.
TTGTAGCTTCTAATTTCTTGCTTCTCGCTAATGATCAAGATCTTTTGATCAAAAGATAGTCCATAATGTGGGGCTTGTAAATAATCCAAGAACAGTTAAGATTTTGATTAATGTACTGATAACAATAATATTGTAGATTATGACATAGAAGGAAATAGATTTGTATTTTAAGACTTATCCCACGATGAAAGTTTACAAATCTTTTAGCGTGTATATAAAATAACACAAACACTAGTTTCAAAAAAAAAAAAAAAATTAACACAAACACTAACAAATAAAATAATTAATAAAATTTATGTACTCGTGATTTTAGAACACACACCTTATATGTTAATCAAAAAACACAGGGTGCAATCCTATAGAACATTCAATGAGGAAAAAGAGTTACAATGATCAACTTACAATGCTTTTGTAAAATTAGACTTGTAACCTCTACAAACACCACATTTTCCTTCCTATCGCAGTAGACTGTAGACCTATAACCTCTTGGATCTTCATTCATGAATTCCTCATCCGCACAAACCAAAACCTCAAACACTCCAAGGAACCTCACTAGAAAGGGAATTCTGTGGTTTTAATCTCTCATCCACACAAAGCAAAACCTCAAACACTCCAAAGAACCTCACTAGAAGGGAAAATTTGTGGTTTTAATCTCTTAAACACTCACCTTCGGATCATAAGATGACTGTGTAAGGAAACATGGTTTAAGTGTGGCTGCCGCTAATTCTCTGGATAATTCAAGCACAATGCAATTTATTTATATAGGTGCACAAAATAAGGTTTTAAGTGATGCTTGAAAACTAGGTTAAAAATCGATACAAAGATTTTGTTTCACATCGACCTACTTAACAAAGCCTCGCGTAAGGGACAAGCAAACTCTCAGACTATTTTATTATTTTGCTTGAGTGAGTTTCTGTTTCTCTTCTCACTTGATTGCCTTTCCCATCTCGCTTGAGCAAGCTTCTTCATTAATTAGCAATCGACCAACTTCAAATACTTTTTAACCAACCTTTTACAATGAATGATTTATATTAATAAACTTGAAATTCATTACAAGGGTCATGGAATGGGCTAACACTATTGTATTTGTTGTTGCATTTATACCAGCTATTAAAAAAAATCTTATTAGGATAGCATTTGATAAAGTATGAAAATTATTCATTCTTGATTGCTCCATTGATTTAGTTAAAAATAAAAAATAAAAACTCATGGTTTGTTGATTTATGTATGTATTTAGTTTTTACATAAATCAACAAACCATGAGTTGGGTTTAAGTTACATCTGATGTAATTCTAAAGAATATTACACCACCCATTAACTTGTTATAGAATTCATATTTTGGGAATCCCACTGTTGAATTACATTTTCTATATGTTGTTAACATGCATGTTAATTGGATGTAATTTACCATTCGATCCATAAACTCATCTTTTATACATTATTTGAAACTACAAAAACTAGAATTTAAACAGTTGATTGATGACATTGTCATAATCTTTGATCATCTTTAAATTTTGCAAACATGGAGAATATACGAAGATAATGTAATCTAACGGTAGACTTGTCAAAATTTACATATAATTAAAAAATATTAAGTAGTGTAACATTGCTTAAAGTTACACCCAGTGTAATTCGAACTCAACTCATATATATATATAGTGAAATTTTCATTGAAGTTTTGACCATTACTTCAGTATGTAAATGGGTCCAATTATCCAATTCAATTAAAAAATCTAAGTGCAAATTTAGTACCAAAATGTGATCGATTTTTATGATTTTTCTTAACTTTGGCCTATTTTTCCATCAAATAATTTTGGACTTTTCAACCTCCGTTTTGATCAAACGAGGTGTTATTGGAAAGCTTATGAGTTCTGCTTCCTAAAGATCCTTATGTTTTATCTCCAACTTTCAAATTGATAAAGCTTGAAGCTTGATGCTTTAGAAATAGGGGTAAAAAACAAGGTTTTATAAAATAATAAAAGTAAAGTAATTGTTTAGGTTTTCAATAAATTCATTTATTTGAAAGGAATTTTAGAAAATCAATCTCACCAAATTGAAATTCATCACAAGATCTTTCCAACGACACCTCTTCTGGGCCAATCTAAGGTCATTTGATTATAAATTGACGAAATCAAACTATAATTAAATTTTAATGACATGTCGCCAAAATTGATCAACAAGCATTTTTTTCTCTTCCTTTATTTTTTGAGTTATCTTTCTTGTTTTAAGTCCGATATAGGCCCATGAACTATCACACTGAAGAGAATTAAATTATCTACGACATGGGTCCAAAATCATTCCGATCCAACGATTAGATCTTTTTTAGTCAAAATGGAGAGTCAAATATGGGCTAACCGCAATCGCACTTTTAAACGACGCTTGAAAATATTAATTTTGACATAAAAACGTGAAATTTATCATGCAGATAAAAATTTGACATAGTTTGATTGTTGGTCAACCTGGTCAAAAAATTGGTTAACAAAAGGGATTTTAGTCATATTCTAGTTTAAACATGAAAAACAAGGTAATTTATCATTTAAGCAGGACAAATTCCAATATTTTACGCTTTCCCTTAATCCCATGATTAAAACAATGATTTTCATAATTTTTTAAAAGAGAGAATTTTGGCACACAAAATAAGGCAAACAAAATACGGTATTGACATATCTAATTTTCAATTAGCTATAACATACGTAAAAGAAACAACAATAACAATAATTTTCAATTAGCTATAGCACACTTAAATACACAATATTGAGATGTGTTCAAGAGAGAAACTTGACCATCATTTATTCTATATATGCTTTATACTCTATAAAGAATTGCAGACTATTACAGCATGAATCAGCCATGGCTCTCCTTAGTTCATGATCTAGAATAGCTCCTCTATTAGCCTCACCTTAAACTTCATCACCAACTCCACCATTTTCTCACCCAACAAACACCAATTGAACTAGCCTTCGTGAATTGACCCAATCATCCTAATTAGCAAAGAATTCTCCATTATATGTTGCACATTTTTCACCATCTCATATATAGCACTAAATTAAAATGTAAACAAAGTCATATCATTCACTAAGAAGTCACGTCTCTAAAACACATATCCCCTAAAATGCTTATCTTAAATTTCAGAATTGTTTCTCCAAAAAAATTCAAAACTTGATTGTGCCTCTCCAGATACACATAAATGACAATATTCGTGAAATTTCATAATCGCCGAGAACAATCACACATACTACAAAAACGACACTAATGACAACAATTTATTTACACATTAATTTTCCACTCTTAAGTTATTCTAACCAATACAATCATCGAACTATCCAATTATTAGTTTCCTCCAATATGTCAATTTTCAACAAAAGACTTGTAGCTCAATTGGTTGGAATTTCTTGGTGTTTCTATCAGAGACTTTTAAGAGTCAAAGCATTGGGGAAAAAAAATTCTATAATTTTCCTTGTAAAAATTTGTAATATTTAGTGTTGAAATTTATTATAAAATAGAAAGACAACAAGAGTGGTGTAGTGATTTGATCATATTATATATATTTACAAATTTAAACAATTGCATGATATAGTGACTGATATAAACAAACACGTTTCATGCCTACATAAAAATGAAAATATCATTTTGATAAAATAAAAATGAAAATATCCTTCAATCATTATTATTATTATATATATATATATATATTTTTTTTTTTTTTGGGGTTTTTATAGTAGTAAAGGGTGGACCTTTCTTCCTTGGAGTAGAAGTCTTTTCCTTATAGGAATCCTTATGCGCGTAGATTGCGGAATCCTTTCCTTATAGGACTCTGATACTGGGCGTGGAATACAAGCAATTTCCCTAAAACCCATGCGTGATGATCAAGTTATAGTCTTCATAGACCCGTCAGCCTTTAAACCGTCAGCCTGTACTTCCCTTCAGCTAATGTTAGTATCAGCTTCACGCTTCGTTCAATAGCCTAGGGGCTTCAAATTGCCGTCAGTTAGACTTGGGGACTTCAGCCCGTCGGTTTTGTCTTGATCTAGTCAGCATGCATTTCATTACGTTTAGCTTGTCACAACTTGACCCGTCAGCCAGAACAGAAGCTGACGGGTTAAGCTTATGGTACCTGCTATAATCCTTCCATATCAGCGATAGTCCTAATAATAATAATAAAAATGCTTAAGTCAGATAAAACCAAACACCAAAAAATTAAAAATAAATAAATAAGATAATAGTAATAATAATAATACTAAACCCATATAAAAGAACACGTAAATGAATAAATGTTAAACCTATATATATATATATATATAAAACAACATGCATTAGGCAAATAAGTCAAATAAAAAAAATCTAAGAAAAGAAAGCTTCGAAAGACCAAGAGAGAGAGAACCCGGAACTTGAAGGAAAGAGAAACGGCAGAGTAAGAGAAAGGGAGCTTCTGGGTCGCCGGAGGGGGTTTGGTTGTCGCTGATCAATGGCGAAGTTCTCATAGAAAATATCATATCAGAAATACTGAGAGGAAGAAAGGCGTTGGTCTTAGAGAACTCAGAAAAACTGAGAGACACAGCTCAAATTTTTAGGGCTTTTAGTCGATTGTTATGCTCAAAATAAGATTCCATTGCTAAACACAAAAAAGAAAACACATAAGGCAGATAAACCAAACACCAAAAAAATATAATAATAATAATAATAATAATAATAATAAACAACACGCATAAGACAAATAAGACAAACCAAAAAAAAAGAATCTAAGAAATAAAGTGTCAAAAGACCAAGAGAGAGAGAGAACTTGAAATTGAAGTAGAGAGAAACAATAGAGTAAGGGAGAGGAAGCTTCTGGGTTGCTGAAGGCCAGAGGGGGGTTTGGTTGTCACCGATTTATGGTAGAGGTCTTATAGCACAAATCAAATCAGAAATACTAAGAGGAAGAGAGGCAGTGGTCTCAGAGAACTCAAAAGAACTAAGAGAGAATTTTATTTCCAAATAACATTAAATATTAAAAAATTTAGTTAGTTGACATGTTTCAAAACAATGTTGAAAACTAGCATCTCGAGTGTCTAAAACTCGAGTTCCAAGAAAAAAATCGAGTTTTTAAGTCTCGATTTGTGGGATCAAATGTTGGAAATCGAGTTTTTGAGACTCGAGTTTGGAAATCGAGTTTTTGAGACTCGAGTTTGGAAATCGAGTCTTAAAAACTCGATTTTCACTTCGGTTTTTGCTTTTTGGATCTCGAGTCTTAGAGACTCGAGATGCTAGTTTCCAACTTTCTTTCTAACGCATTTTAACTTACTATATTCTCCCTCTTTACTGTGCTATTTTGCACATTCCCCTAACTAAGAGACATAGGTTAGATTTTTAGGGCTTCAATTTAGTTGATTGTTACGCTCAAAACAAGATCAATGGTGAGTGGTCGTCCAAATGTCAAAATTCTGCTGTTTTTTTTTTTTTCTTCAAATTTTCCGTGTCTAGGACATACTGACATGTCACAACTATGTTGCGACAATGACTAGGCCATACCCAAATAAAATAAATTATTAAAAAAATTGTTTAGTTTAATATTAAAAATTTAAAAAAAAATTAAAAAGAAAGAAAAAGAAGGTACTCCTTGTGTACGAATTTTAAGGGTCCATTTGGTTTTTTCATCACTCAATTTTCAAAACTCATAATTCAAACTCAAAACCCATAACTCATAACTCAAAACCCACTATCACTCAAAAACTCCAAAATTTTTGTTTGTTAACAAAACCCAATCATATATCTCAACTTTTAAGTCCACATTTTGCCAAAATGGTGGAGCCCACAGATTAGTCTTTTTCAACTGTCTTCTTCCCTTACCCACGTGACTCTACATGAAGAACATGAAATCCACACCCAAACCCAGTTACATCACCACCACCAACGACAAACCCAGATTCCACTACCATTAACACCACCAACAGCCACACAAAAAATTCAAAAGAATGCACAGGAAACCCACAACGAAATCCCACATTGCCAAAGAAGAAGAAGAAGAACAACGCACAAAAAAAAAAAAAAAAAAACCGAAGCCAAAAAATGGAGCTCCGACCCGAAACAATGAAATGACGGTGTTTTCTGCTTCAGCTGCTACTGCTGCTGCAGTGGCAAACGTGAAGTACAAGCTAATTTTGTCGGCAAAGCTTCCGATCTCGAGGTCTGCGTGCATAGCAAACCCAAACCACAAACATAGCAAACCCAAACTTTCGATCTGGGCTGAACTAGTGGTTCCGATGTGGGCTAAGCTTGAACCAATCTGGTGGTTGCTCGTGACGGTGATGACTGGTGTGGTGGTGGTGGCTTATGGATGAGCAATGAAGGGTCAGTGAGAAGAGAGAGCTCTGGATAAAAGAAAAAAAAATGAAGAAGGAGAAGAGACAGAGAAGAACAGGGAGAGAGACGTTACTTGATGGGACAAGTCATTCGGGTGGGTCCCATTCTTTGCTTAATTTTACAAAAATGCTATTAAAACTCAATTCTCAAAAACTGAAAACACCTATTTGTTGTTTTCTGTTTCCATCACTCTAACTCAAAAATTTTGAATTTTGAGTGATGGAAACACAATGTGAAAATCAAGTTAAACAAAAAAATTTGCGTGGGTCTCATGTGTTTTAAGAACTCAGTTATGAGTTTTAAGTGATATGATCCAAAACTGCTCTAAACCAAACAGGCTCTTAGTGTCTTACTAGTAGTACCCGTGTCAAACATGGGTACTTGGCCAAAATTGCGTTGCCCATACAGCCTAATTTGATGATCAATGCGCGGAGACAACATTACAAAAAAGCAATTGGAGCATCATTCTATTTCATTCCAGGCCAGAATGAGTTCGCTTATAATTTAGAAGTAGCACCCTATTATCGAATTAACTGCCATATTTTTATCATAGAAATTTTTTGTGAAGTCATTTTCTGAGTAATTGCGGTAATAATTAGTTTCTATATCAATAATAGGCAGCTAACTGGAATCAGTCACGTTGTGCCTTTGAAGTCATTTGTAATGTAATTTAAGACCGATTGCAACAGTTCGCCTCCTTTCATTCATTTGTTAGACATCATTATCATTCACAGTGTCCTCTCAATGAAGGTAAATCAGAAACCGCGTACCATATTCAAACTAGAAATCGGAAAAATATGGGCAGCTCCGAGATTATTTTTTAGGGGGTCAATAAGAAATATAAATTATACAAAATTTAAAATAAAAAAGAACTTGAATATATCAATAAAAAAATAAAATAAAATAAAAATAAATAAATAAATAACTGAAATATATAAAGTTTTACAATTGCTTTCTATGATGTTTCATATTTTGAAATCATTATGTGAGTTTTTCATTATCAATTCTACAAGCTACATCATCGAAAGTAAGATCAAGGTGTTCAAAATTTTATTTTAGGAGATCAAAAAATAAAATAAAAAAAATTAAAAAAAATATTATATACAGTTTTTTTTTTTTTTTTTTGGGTCTGCAGGGGGTTCATTGAACTAAAATTAAAAAAAATATTATATACAGTTTTTTTTTTTTTTTTTTGGGTCTGCAGGGGGTTCATTGAACCCCGGGGCTCCAAGTGGAGCCGCCCATGCGGTATATATGAAAACACGAGTCAATATTTGCCTTCTTGAATCAAATAAATTCCTATCCAATCAAATAAAAACAAATTCCTAAAGTTCTTTTGTGATGACTTTTCTTAGTTTTTATTCTTCAATCTTTTGGAAAAATGGTCGGAATGAACTCCTTTATCCACAGATAATTACTGATAATAGTCAATCAAACAAATTAAAAGGGGCTTTTCATCTTTGAAGCTTATTGGAAGTTGAATTTAATGGTTTGTTGTCTATTTCCTGGCCGCTTATTTAACTCTTTAAGTAAATTCCACTGACAGTAATTTAGGTGTGCAAGTTGGAATATTATTTTGTGATTGTAATGCAGTGACTCTGCCCATTTATAAAGTCCAAGTAAACGAAGGAACAAAATCGGAAGGTGCGGAAAAATATCTTGTCTAGCTATACTTTTCTTGCAAGGCCATGCATGTATGTGTATATATATATATTGCTTTGTTGAACCGTAAAAGACACCCAAAAATTAAATGGCTGTGAAATTTGTAATGAGAATTACTTTCTTACTTCTGCTGGCAGTGGCATTTGGATTCGCAGAAGGAGCACCACCAATGGCAAAACCCAATTGTCCTGATAGATGTGGAAATGTTTCAATTCCATATCCGTTTGGAATCGGAAGCGATTGCTTCATGCACCAATCGTTTGAAATTGTTTGCAATGGAAGTGGAGCTGCTGCTATAGCCTTCTTACCCAGCATTCGCATGGAGGTGCTGAAAATCAGAATTACTGATCCTTCTAATACTGATGAGTCTTTTTCTGAGGCCGGACTCATTCGAGTCATGATGCCTATTATTTCTTCGAACTGCATAAATAAGAGTTCGGTGGCGGGAAGTGGTGGTGTTGTGGACATCTCCGGAACTTCTTTTTTCTTCTCGCCAAATCGGGATAAATTCGTTTCAGTTGGTTGCAACAAGAAGGCCACAATGGCTGTCTTGATTCTATGGTGATTGCTAGTTGCAAGACGGATTGCAATAATCAAAAGCTGAGAGGTAAATGCTCAGGGTTCGACTGCTGCCAGACCACAATCCCTTCTTATGGGATTCAACTACTTAATGTTACTTGGGAGAGTACAACAAACAACATGCATACTTGCAAACATGCCTTCCTAGCAGAGACATGGTGGTTGGAATCAAATGAAACAGATCCCTCTAACGATGTGCAGTATTTGGAATACGTTCCTGTGATGCTGGAGTGGACAATACCTACTGCCATCATAAATTTAAATGGCACCGAGGCAAGAAGAAGGAATATATATCTGGATCATACGCCTTTCGGGACCACGAGTTATTGCCTTAGTGGATACGAAGGAAATCCTTATCTTAACATGGGATGTCAAGGTAAACTTCTATTACCAACACCTTCGATTTTCCCCAACTTTTTACATTACATGCCTAATTTTGACTCATATATAGATTATTCTAAATTAATTAAAGTGTGTATATATATATATATATACATGTGTGAAAAGCTTTCTTCTAGAGACTTAAACCCTGACTCTTACCTTTCACACTTCACAAACACTTATACTTGTAGAGTGACCAATACACCAAGAGTGCGCGGTAGTACATGTAGATCTCTTGACTCTTGAGATCTACGTTCCTATGTATACATTTTTTTCCTTTTATTTTTTATTTTTTTTCTTTTTATAGCTGTAGACAGTACGTTCAGCTTGATGAAAAGGTTGCATACAATAAGACTATTGTAAGACTATTGCAAGTAAATTTTAAATTCTAGTAGAATGGATTTTATCAGAAATATTAATATTGGTAAATTTTATTCTTTTGAGCATTGTAAGTAAAGTACACGTACATACCATATATTACACGTATGTACATATATATTTCTTAATAAAACTCTCGTTTTCTCTAAAAAATACACGTTTATTATAATTAAAAATAAACATATTAAATATGTATTAAACGTTTTTTGTATTATACTAATTGTATGAATTTTTTTTGTTCAAATTCATAATAAATGAAGCACATACATATTTCATACCATACATATTCTGCCCTGTACATTACTAATTATGGTTTTGAGAAATAATGCTTGGTATTTTGTTGGAATTGTTACTAAAGAGTAATTATATTAGATGAAATTACATTTGGTCACATTGAGGAGAACAAAAAGATAATCAACTGGAGTGGACGTCAAAAGATAGGGCCAAAAAACTGTGGCATATTTGTGATCCATCTTTTAAATAGAGAATATCATTTCATACTAAAAAATTATTTTAAAAAAAATTTAAAGGTATGCATAATACCACGTTATTTTAAATTATATTCAAGAATTATTTATGATTTTAAATAACTTATCGCCATATACTATATTTATACTAAAATAAATTATCTATGGGTTAAAACTTTGTCTCTATATATATCAAATAATTAAAATACCATGAATTTCCATTAGCTTAATTGGTAAAGTTTTTATCATTAAATAAAATGTTTGAGATTTGAACCCCGTACGTCTACACTAAAAATTGATTGATGTCTTAACATGATAATAAAGAGCAATTATTACAAAGTGGATATCATAATTTTTTTTTTTTTTTGAGGAAACAATAATACTTTATTAGAATACATAAACACGAAAGTAATATATAGAGTTTTTTAAATAGGCTTATGATACATTACATAATCAGAATACCACTACAAAAGAGTCTAACCTTTGCAATAGTAACTTGGGGTTATAAAGACCGAAACTCTAACTCAAACAACTGATGTGGGATAAACATCCAGTAATACTTTATTAAAACACGTATTAAAACACACAAACACAAAAGTAATATATAGAATTTTTTAAACAAGCTTATGATACATTATATAACCAGAGTACCACTACAAAAGGGTCTAACTTTTGTGGTAACAGCCTGGAGTTATAAGGACTGAAACTCTAACACACACAACCGATATGGAATAAACATCTTTATATTTTTTTTTTCAAGGAAACAGTAATACTTTATTAGAACACACATACACGAAAGTAATATATAGAGTTTTTTAAGCAAGCTTATAATACAATGCTTATGTATATAATTAAAATATTGTGGATTTCCATTCCTCATTCAGCATACAAATTTTTGTTGCAATGTTTACTATATATTAGAAAAGATTGATCTAATTTTGTTGTTCATGAACATGCTTAAATTTGTTCAGCCAGAAATGAACTAAACCTGAATATATATTCTAATTTGGTGATAACCTTGACCACATCTCCTATTCAAAGAATAATTAAATAAATAATCCTAAACTTTAATTCTCAGTTCATCTCAACTCGACTTTTTTACCAATACTAATTACTAACAACACAATCTTAAAATATAAAAGATGTTAAATTATATCTTTAAAAATTTGTACTGTATTTCTAATGTTATATCTTTAAAAATTTGTACTGTATTTCTAATGTTCCACACTTTCATTTTAAGTTAATGATTAGGTTTTAGTCTGAAATATTTATCAAAATAACATATATTCTAAATTTCTAACTTAAATTTTTCCTAAACTAAACTATGTATTTCCCATTATATAATGATCTAATATATAATATAATAAGTATTATGTGTTCTTATATATTTATATCTTGTACACTTTTTCTCTCTTTCTTTTTCTTTTGGATAAATTACACCAACTTTCTTCACAATTTTACAAAATGATACTCACAAAAACGTTTTATGAAATTACACACCCTCTAAAGATTTTATGAGAGGGGGGTTGGACTCAATTTATCCTTAGTATAACTTTAAACAATGTTACATCACTTAATATATATATATATATATATTTTTTTTATTGAAAGAAAATTTTGACAAATCTACTGTTGGATTACATTATTTTCATATACTCTCCATAATTGCAAAATTTCAAGAAGGTCAAGGATCAATAACCATGTCCTCAATCAAATGTTTAAAGTTCAACTTTTGTAATTTAAAATTATACATCAAATATGAGTTTATGGATAAAAAAGTAATAACTTCCTATTTTGTCGTGAAATTCAATATATATGTTAAGAACATAAAGACTATGTAATCAAATAGTGTGAATTTTAAATTACTATTCCAATAACAAGAAATTGAATAGTGCAATATTACTTAAATTTACATACGATGTAGCTTGAACCCAACCTTTATATATGTGTGTTTGTGTGTCATCTCATGATCAAACTCATGAGAGGGAATGCCATCTCATCTTTTGGGTAAGAATCTTTTTTCAAATTGAATATTTTGTTAGTGAGATCACACTTTTTAGAGGGCATGAATTAATTTTCGCATTTATACAAACCTCAAGTGGGGGGTTTTACTTCCTAAATTCTTAAGGATAATTGTTGTAATTTATCCCTTTTTTATTTCTATATTTAAACTTGTCGGTGTCTTAAGCTCTTGCTAAAATAACATATGCGTTTTGCCACAAAGCCTGAAAAAGCTAAAGCGACTCACTTGCAATTGGCTCCGACCACCTTTTGGTTTTCTACTTTCAGCTTTTGATTGAGCCATAACATTTTTTTGGTGTTTTCTGTTTATGTTTAGAGTCTGCTTATGTTTTCCCGGATGCTTAAGAACCAACGCAATCCTAATTGTAATAAGGCTGTTTGAGCTTGATTAGCCTCCTTGGATTCAACCCAAATCAATTTTGAAGAACAAATTGTGCCCAAACCTCTGTTGCCTATATAAGTGAAAGTGAGAAAAGATATGTATGTAAAGTGTAAACACCAAAATGCACAAAAAATTAATTAATTTTCGTGTTATCTTATTCCTATCAGATATAAATGAATGCGAAGACCAAAAGTATGCCACATGTCAGGTAATAAGCAATTCAGAGTGTGAGAATACAGAAGGCAGTTACAGTTGCAAGATGCGAGAGAAGCAAAAGTCTCCATTGAAGACAGCCATTATAGGTATGTCCGTACGCTCATTAAATTTGGAAATTTGAAAAATGAATATAGTGAAAAATAATAACAAGATCTTGGTTACGTGACCCGGATATGTTATAGCATAAGGTTCATGACATTAAGAGGGACGGCACAACTGACATCTAGTGTGTTTATAATTCTACTTTCCGAGCTAGATCACGGATAAGAAAAAATTATATAAAAAATAAAATTTTTCATACACTTTTAGTTTACTAAATTAAATGCACATTTAGAAAATGAAGCACATAAAAAGTCAATTAGCTTTTAATTTCTGTTCTCTTGGCAATCTATCACTAAAAGATATAGTCATACCTCTTTATAACTTGATAGTTTCAGACTATTAGCTGAATTGCATTACTCATCACTCTTCTATATTTTTCCACAGATTACAGATCTATCTAGAAATAAATTTTCTCTATAAAGTTGTACAATTCTTCATTTCAATTTAGATTTGTGAAATTAAAAATTTTGTAAGAATTCATCAATTAGGTGTTTAAGCTTATTTAAGGCAGGACAGCCCAAGGACACGTTGAAAAGTTAGATAAGTGACAAAATATCCCAGTCTCAGAAAGCCATTACATAATTGAACTGTTAACTAAAAAATCAAGTACCTGATAGTAAATTCCCTTTTTCTCAGGAAATTAATTAGGAGTTAACACTTATTTAGGTTGTGGATATTGTGAGAACATATTAATGTAGAATAAAAAAATGTTGGCAACTTTTAGCGGGAAAGATGTTTCCAAATCATTGTAATTATGTCCAAATATATTTACACTTATTCATATTTTTCTATAACCTAAATTTTTAGGCCGATGTTTCTAACCGTTAAAAAAAAAAAGAAAAAAAAAAGTGGTTGATGTGATATTTCTTTTTTTTTTTTTTTTGCTTGATGTATGCAGTTATTTGTACAAGCTTTGGGGTATTGTTTCTACTCCTTTTTATTTGGTGGTTATACAAAGTGATAAGGAAAAGAAACAAAATAAAGCTCAAGCATAAATTCTTCAAAAGGAATGGTGGTTTGTTATTACAACAACAATTATCTTCAAATGAAAACAACGTTCAGAAGGCAAAATTATTCAATTCAAAAGAGTTGAAAAATGCAACTGATTGTTTTAATGAAAATAGAATACTTGGTAAGGGTGGACAAGGTACAGTTTATAAAGGAATGTTAATTAATGGAAGAATTGTGGCAATTAAAAAGTGCAACACAGTGGATGAGGGAAATCTTGAACAATTCATTAATGAGATTATCATTCTTTCACAAATCAATCATAGAAATGTGGTTAAACTACTCGGGTGTTGTCTTGAGACAGAAGTTCCTTTGTTAGTTTATGAATTCATTTCCAATGGCACACTTTTTCAGTATCTCCACGAAGAAAATGAAGATTTTCCATTGCTAACATGGGATATGCGCTTAAGAATTGCCACAGAAATTGCGGGAGCTCTATCATACTTACACTCTGCAGCTTCACTGCCCATTTACCATCGAGACATTAAATCTTCAAACATACTCATTGATGACAAATATAGAGCAAAAGTAGCAGATTTTGGCACTTCAAGATCAGTGGCCATTGACCAAACTCATGTAACGACACTAGTATATGGTACTTTTGGCTACTTGGATCCAGAATACTTTCAAACAAGCCAATTTACAGACAAAAGTGATGTTTATAGTTTCGGAGTGGTCCTTATTGAGCTTTTAACAGGAGAAAAACCAGTTTCTTCGACAAGATCAGCAGAAAGTCGAAATCTATCTACATATTTTGTTCATTCATTAAAAGAGAACTGTCTCTTTGATATACTTGATACTCAAGTACGTAAGGTTTGTAATAAAGATGAAGTCATCGCAATTGCTAACCTTGCAAAAAGATGTTTGCACTTGAATGGAAAGAAACGACCTACCATGTTAGAGATCATGATGGAATTGGAGGGAGTTCAAAAAGTTTCTCATGTTCAACCAAATTTTGATGAACTTGAATATGTTAGAAATGAAGAAATGGGGCCACAGAATGACGTTTCAATTTCAGCAAGTTCATGTTTAGAATTACGTTCAACTTCATTATCAGACGCCCTACCACTTTTATCCTTTAAATCAGTTTGATTAATAAATTATGTACATATTTATTTTTGTTTCATGTTGTAAACTATTATCAAATCATATTACTAATTTTAGATTTCCACTAGTAGAGTAGCAATAATGATATTATATCTGTGTTTGGTCTTATTTAAGTTGTTTTGGTATTAACATGGGAAGTATAATTTAACCGTTGAGTTTTGACGATAAAAAAATATAATGTTTAGAATGTTTAGCAAACTTCAATGATAAAGTGTTTTGAAATTATTATTCATGGCTGGTAACCGAATTGATAAAAAGGCTTTTAGATGTGAGATATGACAAAAGATGACATACATCCGAAATAATAGTCAGATACTTAAAGAGGTCTAGATACTCCTGTTTGTCCAAAAAAAAAAATTGTTAAGAGTTTTTTAACTCAATTGACGCTTCTTGATGTTTCCAATAAAGACAACCAATATTCAAATCCTCCTCTCCTATTGCTAATATCAAATTATAAAAAATAAAACATTTTACATATTCGTACTTTAACCTAATTAATTCAATAATGGTCAATTATTCTCTCTCTCTCTCTCTCTCTCTCTCTCTCTCACAAAAATGAGTGTCCATTTTGTATCTTAAAAAAAAAAAAAAAAACCAAAGAATGGACAATTACTATAGGCCAAATCCGGTACCGGCCGAAATTTGCATCTCGGCCGGAATTGGCCGGAATTGACCGGAATGGACCGGAATGACCCGGAATTTGACCCGAGGTGGAACGTGAGTATTCTGGTACCGGTTTGCATACCGGTACGAAAAATTCCGGCCGTTCCGGCCGGAACGGAACGGAATCAATAACAATGGTTTGCACTTGAATGGAAAGAAACGACCTACCATGATAGAGATCATGATGGAATTGGAGGGAGTTCAAAAAGTTTCCCATGTTCAACCAAATTTTGATGAACTTGAATATGTTAGAAATGAAGAAATGGGGCCATGGAATGATGTTTCAATTTGAAAAAGTTCATGTTTAGAATTAGGTTCAACTTCATCATCAAACGTCCTACCACTTTTATCCTTTAAAACAATTTGATTAATAAACTATGTATTTATTTATTTTTGTTTCATGTTGTAAACTATTATCAAATCATATTACTAATTTTAGATTCCCACTAGTAGAGTAGCAATAATGATATTATATCTGTGTTTGGTCTCGTTTAAGTCATTTTGGTATTAACATGGGAAGTATAATTTTAACCGTTGAGTGTTTTGACAATAAAAAAAATTTAGTGTTTAGAATGTTTAGCAAACTTCGATGATAAAGTGTTTTGAAATTATTATTCATGTCTGGTAACCAAATTGATAAAAAGCTTTTTAGATGTGAGAAATGACAAAATATGACATACACCCAAAAGAGTAGTTAGATGCTTAAAGAGGTCTAGATACCCCTGTTTATCAAAAAAAATGTTAAGAGTTTTTTAACTCAATTGACTCTTCTTGATGTTTCCAATAAAGACAACCAAATCCTCCTCTCCTATTGCTAATATCAAATAAAATAAAAAATAAAACATAAAACGTTTTACATATTCGTACTTTAACCTAATTAATTCAATAATGGTCAATTATTCTCTCTCTCTCACACACACATGAGTGTCCATTTTGTATCTAAAAAAAAACCAAAAGAATGGAAAATTATGTCAATTCATTATTTTTATTAAAGATGTGTTGGAATATTTTTATAAAAATGGTAAATTATAAAGTTAGTTCTTATCCTTTACACTATATTTCAATTTAGTTTCTAACCTTTCAATTGGGTCAATTTAGTCCTTGATTTTTTTAGTCCTATGTCAATTTAATCCCTGCCGTTATCTATTGAATAGAGAAGGATGATGTGTCAAATGGAAAAATAAAAAATTATTTTTCATATCACATCAATTGCCCATCGTATTGCCATGTCAGATTTTTTTTAAAAAAAATTCAAACTAGAAAAAAATTAAACCAACCAAAATCATCTCCATATCCTCTCCTTAAAATCTCTCTCTCTCTCTCTCTCTCCCTCTCTCTCTCGTTAAAAGTTAAAACTAGGGATTGGTAAGCTGAGCACTTTCAATCAAGCTCTTCTAGGGAAATGATCGTTATGATTTGGGTCTGAATTCAACCAAGCTCCTCTAGGGAAATGATTGTTGCGGTTTGGGGTACAGTTATGAGATGGGTTGGTCATTGGAGAAGGTACAAGGTTAGGTAAGCCTTTCGAAATGTATCAGAAGCAGATGAGATATGTTTTGCAAGAAAATCAAGTTTATTAATGGGGTTGGTATACGAGTGAGTTTTTGGCATGATACTTGGTGGGAAGATTCTTGCCTTAAGGATATGTTCCTTGAATCCTATGGAGTCAAAGTAGACAAGAATGCCTCGTTTGCATCTTATTTGGATCGTGGGCGTAGTTGGAACTCTTAATTCACTAAATTGCCACAAGATTGGGAGTTTGAGTCTATGGAAAATTTCATTGAACTGTTGTACTCTGGAGTAACTTTGGGCCAAAGGATGGAATAGATTTTTTGAGGCCTTCAAAGGAAGATAAACTTGATGTTCATTCCTACTGTTAAGTTCTTAGAGGTTTATAGGGAGATGTTTTCCTCAAAGAAGTATTGATGTACAGAGGTCCCAAGAAAGGTTGCCTTCTTTCTTCAGATGACAACCCAGGGTAGCAGTGGATAATCTTTGGACAAGGAATATCTTGGTTTTCTTCTCTCTCTTTTTTCCCCTTTTTTTTTTTTTTGAGAAGAAAAATATCTTGGTTCTTGATTGATGTTTATGTGCAAGAATAATGGATTTTAGGGAAAGGAGATGGAGATGAGTGGTTGGTGGTATCTCCTGTGTCTTAGTTTTAATTTGGATTTTTTTTTTTTTTTTAATCTGAGTGGGTATAGTTGGCATTGATGGGACATAGAAAATAATTTTTTATTGTTCCGTTTGACACATCAGCTTTTTCCATCCAAGGAATATCGGCAGGGATTAAATTGACATGGAACTGAAAAAGTTAGAGACTAAATTGACCCAATTGAAATGTTAGGGACTAAATTGAAATATGGTGTAAAAAACAGGGACCAATTCTGTAATTTACCCTTATAAAAATTACAATATTTTTATTAAATGCTTATTTAAGTGACTTGATGAAATCAATTCACTCTTTACCAAATTCAAAGGCTTTATATTTGTATTAATTTGTGAGTTATTTTGTATATAATGTCAGCATTTGAATGACTATAAATATTATTGACCATATGAACGTTTAGTGGCTCAATGTATATAGCAATATTTCCTTACCAAAGACATTTCCTAATAAAACTTTTCCTTTCAAATGTTCCGACCTTTCAATAAGGGAAATTATTGACATAAATAAATGTGGGGGGATGAATGTAAGCTCGGGCCGAGAGCCAAAAGCCCAAAGAATTGCTTTGAAGAATGGACCCAGCCCAAGGTATGGTTATGAACGAAGAAGCCTATTGAGTGAGGAGAAACTATTGAAGCCCACCACCGTGGAAATCCAAGCTGAATTCATTCCCTGAGATCCATTATCGGGGTGGCAGATAGAACTTTCTTCCCGAAGAAATAAATATAATGTTGTTAACATGTCCCTTCTGAACTGAGGTTTCTCCTCTTCTTAAGCTCCCTCCAAGGGACACAACAAAGAAAACGCAGGACCCAATGAAACAGTCACTTCCGCATTAATGAGGCCCCTTAATCTGGCCTAGCCTGAATAATAGAAGCACCCTTAGAGAGAGAGACAAAGGGAATGTTCTTTAAGTTCAAGTTCCCTTAATCTGTATTAGGCACCTCTAGAACGTTGTTCCCCTCTATAAAAGAGTTTGATTCGTTCATTATTCGTCTTAATCCGTTGCTTAATCCTTCCATTGTGGATTATTTTTCCCATTTTTAGGAATTAATCCTCAAGTATAAGACTATTTTGAGTCAGCATATATAGAGATATATAGAACTCTAGCTATGTGAAGTGAATGGGATGTACAAAAACAAATGTAGTTTTGTCTTATCACTTTTATATGAAGCAACATATTTCTAAAATACTTGTATGGGTTTTTTCCTCTTCTTTTAATGAAAAATATATATCCCTACTACACTATATTTCTAGGTAACACTATATTTCTAGGTAAAAGAAAGTATTATTTTAATAGTTTCATATCCTACAATCGGTATAGGCTTATAAGGATAATCAGCAAGGTGGTTGGGTCGTTGTATCCCGGGGGGTGGCACACATAATGTTGTTAGTCTACTACATTGAAAATCTCATAGACAGCATGTATCGTCTCAAGATAGTGACCTGATCCATGTCTCAGCTTCGCCACCTAAAAACATTTTTTGAATTGACAATAAATTATATTATATTTTATGAGATGATCATTGATGTCATCCAATTTTGTAACAGAAAGTGTAATGCAGCTAAGGTTGTTGTTCCATTGAGAAAAGGAAAACAAGAACATGTCAAATGCGCCAATAATATAGAAAAATATGATTGAAACTTAAGAAAAAGAAAGTTTGGTAAAACTCAATAATTAAAATCACTAGGGCGTTAGGGTTTGTCCAGTATTTTTAAGCATCCACTACCAATCCAATTTAGTACACAATCGGGTAAGTAAACACATAAACTATCCGATTGGAAAATTTAGAAATATGCTTCATTAATAAAAATCTCTTTGGTTGATTATATTCATCAACTGTTCCAACAATTTATTCTAGAAAACAATAACTTTACTAAAAAAAAACTCAAGAACATCGTATACCCTAGAGGCAATACTAGGGAAAAAGTAATATCTAACAAAATTACCCCGTTTTACAAGAAAGATTATAAAACCATATTCTAACAATAAGAAGATTCAAGACTAGACTTATGAAAGAATTAGAAATTAAATATCAACCTAACAAAACAATTATGAAAAGAAGAAAATTGATTTCAATAATCAAAACGTGAAAAACATGCTTGGATTGAATAGTGGATAACTTACAACATTGGGGATTTATTCCTAACCCTAGCTTAGGTTCTTAAACTTCCATAGAAAATAAAAACTCTAAAAATTGATGAAAAATAAGGTTTTTCAGCAGCAAAAAAACGTGGCTGCCTTTGTATCCCTTTAATATTTATAATATTTAAAACCCTAAAATACATGCTCCCTAGAAAGGAAAATATAAAATGCTGATTCCCATTTTTCAACAATTGGTCAACATCCTCCTTCAAGCAGGAGTTCCAACAAGGGGGATCCCACAAAAAATGAGGGAGCTACTGTGATAATTAACTCAGAATAACTAGTCCTGATGAAATTGGCAATATCTCTCTCCTCATTCAACTAGTTTCCCATGTGGTCTTTCAGGCAAGTGATGCGATTTCTGCTTCGACGCACCAGAGTAGAAGTGTGGTAAAAGACTATGTTTCTATCCCCCTCAACCAGCCAAGTGATGTGCGACTTCATAGCCCAATACTCTTCTTCTAATTTCAAGACCTTAGAAAGTTCTGTACACAGCTCTTGCTTAAGTCAAACCAGGAAGTTGTTGGGGTTATTAAAGAGGGCAATTTGAACACCCCTAAGTCTGGCAAGGATACACTTTTTCTGATGGAACAAATTTCCAAACACATTCCTATTCCAAACCTTAGCTTTCTTAGTGAACTTGGAGCTGCATTCAATAAGGAGCTAGGATTTGCCCAAACATCTCTCACTATGTCCGAGAAGGAAGGGTCCGGGAAGGAAGGGTGGGAGAGCCACATTGGTTGGAATCTGAAAGGCCGATCTTGCCTAATGCCTTGAGCTCTATCCCAGTGCAGCTTGACTAGATAATGATCTGAATGGTGTCTTTCAAGGTGCTCAACACAAGCTTCCAAAAAGAGAGAATTCCATTCAGCATTTATGAAAACACAATCTATCCACTCTTGAACAAGCTGCGTTAGAGGTCAAACCATGTATAGAGTGCACCATAAAAGCCAATGTCAATCATCTTATAGGTATCAAGGCACTTCTGGAATCTGAGAGCTCTATTGATATTCACTGTTCTGCCTCCAAACTTATCTCCCCCAATCAGTAGATAGATTATCCCATAAAAGTCGCCTTTTAGCAAGTCTCGGGCTAGCATAGAATACAAAGAGGAGCCAAGGACCCAGAGAGTTGGGGGTGTTAAGAGTCACTAATGCATGGACCTCTTGCTCCATGGCAGAGAGCTCTGTAACTTCCACTCGGGTAGAGTCCCACAAAACTCAAAGGCCACCAGATAACCCAATGTTATTAATAAAAATTGCCTCATCCATGAGGAGCCTATCCGCAATAATTTTGGCTCTGTCTCCACTAACTTTTGTTTCCATGATGACCAAGATTGCCGGATAATGCTTACGAATCAAATCAGAGACAAGATTATGAAAATTTAGGTTGAAGGCACCCTGGCAATTCCAGATAAGCATATTCATATCTACAAAGAGAGATTAATTAGAACCAAAACTCAGGAAGGAACAAAATTGTTACCTCCATCATCAAATAGCATATCATCAGCCACATGGTCCAAGGGCCCAACTCTGTCTGTAGGTGGGCTACCATGCCCTTGAAGGCTTCCCTCATTCGCTGTATTCTTTTTCCTTGGTTGAAGGGATGGGTTAATGCACTTCAAGGGGGCTCTTGATATGCTATCACATGCAGTGACAACACTGGATCCCACTTTATCATCGTCTACATAGAGGCAATTGAAAATTTCTTTGAGAGGAACTCTGAGAGGATCTGGGTCAAGATTCATTCAATAGGGTTCATTCGACCTTTCCTTCACGGTTGCATCTGGTTGGACCATTATATCATCTCCATTATCCGTGTCTGGCATCTTCATGCTGGAGCTTGTAATCACACAACTGAGTAAGGGTGACGGGGGCCCTCCTGCCCTGAACACCTTGAGGGGTGTTACTTTTTCTCGCTCCTCAACAGAAGCAAAACAACTTTCTATCTCTAAAAAGGCTTTTGGCATGCTTTGGCCAGTTGCTCTCCAAGCCTGGTTAGTTTTTTTGTTTGTTTGGTCCTGAAATGCTTTCCTAGGCTTCTAACCTCGGCCAGTGCCAATACTCTTGACGTTTGACGAGACGTCTTTGGTCTTGTTCAAGAGAGAGAGATCTGTAAAGTAATCTACTTTAAAGCCACTACCAAATGAAAAAACTGAGACCTTTTGCTTTTGCTTTCCAGCACTGTTCCCCAGGCCCACATTAACCCTAAGAGCATTCACAGCAGTGGAGCTAAAAATTTAGCTTTTTAGCTCCATCAAAAGTTACTTTATCTATTTTAGCTACACACATACTGCAGCAGTGGATCTATTTTAGCTTTCAACACAATAAAATAATATATCCACTACAATAAAATAATATATCCATTACAATAAACAACAATCACAACCACCTACAACCGCCACCGCCGCCGCCGGAGTGAGCTTGAGAGACCGGAGTGAGCTTGTGCGTCTGAGGCAGATGACAGTGAACGAGAGAGAGTAAATGAGAGTGAATGAGACCGGATTTGATAAAATGAAAAAAAAAAAAAAAAAAAAAAAAGCAAGTTTGTACCGGAGTGAGCTTGAAGATGGTCGGGCCGATGATGAGATCGGAGATGATAGTGAGCTTGAGAGGCTTGAGAGAGAGATGAACAAGAGAGAGTGACGTCAGGCCAGCGAATGAAGAAGGTCAGGCCGGCGAATGAAGATGGCCGGCGATGAGATCGGAGATGAGAGGTGAGCTTTTGAGAGAGAGATGAACAAGAGAGAGTGACGTCAGGCCGGTGAATGAAGAAGTTCAGGCCGGCGAATGAAGATGGCCGGCGATGAGATCGGAGATGAGAGGTGAGCTTTGACCGATTGGAGATGAGAGGTGAGCTTTTGAGAGAGAGATGAACAAGAGAGTGAATGAGATGAGAGTCCAAGTCTGTGACCGGTTTTGTGATAAAATGAAAAAAATAAAAGAAATAAAGTTGGATGGTTAATAAAATAATATTAATATTTTTAGCTTCAAGCTACAGTGTACATCTATCTATAGATGTGCACTGTAGCAATTCATCTATAATTTATAGCTATAGCTCCACTGCTGTAAGCTTTTTTTTGTGATTTTGGAGCTAAATTTTAGCATTATAGCATTATAACTCCACTGCTGTGAATGCTCTTACATGGGAAGCTAAAAATAGTGGAGAAAGAGAGAAAGTCATGGGTGTTATAAAAACTAAAGTGGAAATTGTGAAATTGTTAAAATACTAATAGAAAAATAATGAAAGTAAGATAAATTTATTTATTAATGGAAACAATGATATTGTCGTTGATGTAACTCAATAGGAATATACTTTAATCTAATCTAAGTGTATACATGTGTGAAACTCTATTCTAGAGACTTAAATCTCAGTCATTTCCCCCCATACCTCACAAGAACTTATACTTGTGGAGTGATCACTGCACCAAGAGTGCGTAATGGTCTCCATAACTTTTATAATTGAATGTGACAATGAATATGATAGGTAGATTTCAACAAACTATTGAATGCATTTTTTAATGAATATTTGTGATTGGTGATATATCTTTGTAATTCTCATGTTGTAAATTTTATAATATTTCTAGTATTTTTGTAAGCCTCATGTCATTGATTACATTCATTACAATATCGGTTTGTAGTAAAATTTGTCATAATTTTAGCATTTTCTCCACAAAAAAAAAATCATATTAAAAAGTAAAAAGAATGGATTTAAAAAAAATATTATATAAAATGCTAGTTAAATATTATTTAAGTGATAATATAAAGATCTCATTTAAAGATTTCGCCTTAGGCCTCCGAAATGCTTGGGCCGACCTTGAAAGTTACTCACTAATTGTTTCATAGTAATAACGAAGGGATACAATTTAAATAGCTCTTAATTTAAATAAACTTGATTTGGGGAAATGTTGTACCGTATAGCATTTTGCCTCTATTTATTTTTTGATGGAACTCTATTTATTTTATTGGCTTCAAACTAAAAAGCTCATCATATTTGCAAAAATCCATTTATTTTTACAAGTTTTCTACCATAAGATTTTGAATAGGAGATGGAAGAGGACTGAAATTGACCGGTTAGACCAAATGGCACGAAAGTAGATCTAATAATTCGACCGAATAAAAATCTCTTTTAATCATGTAAAGTCTCCTAGGTCCCTTTCCTTTTATCAGTGTTATTTTTTCCTTTTTCCTTTTTACATTGGGTAATTGCAAGTGTCAAAAAAGCAAAACTCACTGCAAATTGGCAATATTAAGACTCTCAAAGTACGAGACTAATAGAACCTAAACTCAATTGAAACCCTAAAATATTTCAAAAAGATGTTGCAAAGGTGTTAAATCATCAATTATAGATTAATCTCTCCTAATAGTTTGAGACTTTGATTTTTGTAAAATAATATCCTACAAAGTCATACACCAAGTAATATCTCTCTCTCTCTCTTAAAATCAAAATTAAAAATTAAAAATTAGATTACAATTTTATTTAACTATGCATCGTCTTATATCCAAAATAAAGTATCTTTTTCAATTGCAATATATTTTTATTTCTTTTTATTAATATTTATAGGTTCAACTATGATATTCAATTCTTTAAATGAAATTAACATTAATCTAGTTGGTATTATTTATGTATTTAATGTATTAAATTAACATTAATTTGATTAGTATTAAATAATTTTGTTTAATTAATATTTACATATTAAAGGCTCCGCATAAATTTTTCGCCTTAGGCCCCAAATTATGTTGGGCCGCCCCTGACTAGCCCAATGGCCTTTACGACATCCCTTAACACTGAGGGTTCTTAATACTCAATAAGAAGCTCAGGGAGCTCAATCCAAACTACCACCGAGGACACGTTCGCCGTAGACGATCTGAAGTTTGGTTCTCAGCAGTGGATAGAAAGGTAGTGGCCTCCCATGAACCACGTACCCCCTTTAAGAACCTTTGAATGGTCCTCTTTGACTGAGAACTTGATAAGAAAGAAATTGTGACCTAAGTCCACGCAATCCATCTTGCCTATTGGTTTCCACATACCTAGAAGCTTGGAATGGAGGAAATAATAACCCACATTCTTACCGAAATCTTTGACTATGAGTGCATTTGCCCAGGGAGCACACATCTTTCCTTTCCTCTCCCCGAATAACTTCACAGCAACTTCACCTGGTGGAAGATTGGTAAACTCATCATCCGACTCAATCTCAGTTTCCATGTTACTCTTAAAATCAAAGGCCTATTCGAAAGCCCTTGGAATCTCACCTACAAGCTTCTCTTTGTATGACCTGTTACCTCCTTCACCATAGGGAAGGGGAAGCTATGTGATGAGCTCCCACCCTATGGTCCTCTTTTACCTTCTTAGTACTCTGTTGGAGTTCTTTGTCTTCCTCTCTAGACCTTACTGCTGTTTTGCTCATTCTTCACATTTTTTGCCGAAAGTTTTAATTTCTTTAATAGTGTGAAACAATATAAATCTCACTAATCAATATCAATCTATATATTACTAAAAGCTGAAGCGTAGAATTTAATTCTGCTGCTCTCACGTTACGCCACATTAGCTGCCACGTCATTTTTTTTATTAAAAAAATAATTTTTCCTTCAATTTTTAATTGGTTTTTACAATTTGCAGCCCTATAAATCCCAGCCTTATAACTACAGCCCACTACTTATTTATTTACTCCCACTATCTATTTATCTAATTCCAGTATCTATTTAATTCAGCCCACCTTATATTTATTTAGTTCCACTATGAAGTCCAACATCAAAACTTTCAAGCCAAATTGGAGGGAAGAGAAAAGAAAAAAACAAAAAAAACAAAAACAAAAGGAAGCGTAATTTAAAAAGGAAGCATTCAGGGTAATGTAGAGGGAAGCTTAAAGGGAGGAATAAGAAAAAAAAAATGAAAAAAAAAAAAAAAAAAAGAAAAAAAAAATTAAGGGAAAAGAAGAGGGAA